>NC_046154.1:198621590-198634090 GCF_011064425.1 Rattus rattus | reverse complement strand
AATAGGAAGAAAAATGGCTGCCTTTGTGGAGACAACATTCTAGCAATCAGTCAACAGTCTAATACAGAGAAGAGTGGATTTCATGAGCCCTCACCTCTAGCCAGAGAGCTAGTGACAGTTGATAGCTGCTGGAAGACAAAGTCAGTTTTCTTTAAGGGTGTCCCCTAGTATGTCCACCATGCTCCAGGCTTCTGTGGCTGACACTCCATCTATGAGTTATACATACATACATACATACATACATACATACATACACACACACACACACACACACACACACACACACATATATATATATATATATATATATATATATATATATATATATGACACAACTTAGCTCTTCCCTGCCCAACCATCAGAGCCTTCCCTTCTAGCCCATCTCTACCCTATGTGTCAGCCACTGATCTACAGAAACACTCTCTACTAGGGACTCTCAAAGGCCTGACTTGGGACTCAGAAAAGGTGGTTTTCACTAGCCTTCCTGTCCTTTGTTATGGTCTCTCCTGACTTACTGTCAGTCCTCCAGTAACCTGCTTGAGGTAGGCCTTCCTCCTGCCTCACTCACCTCTATTCCCTGGGAAATCCACTTCTTGGTACAGAACCTGGTCCCTTAGTTCCTTCCTGTCCATTGTCCCCTACACACACACACACACACACACACACACACACACACACACACACACACACACACACACAGCCTGTCCTCTTCACCCATCTCCATTTCTTCCTGTCACCCACTGACCCCCAGAAGCACTCTTTAGCCAAGAACCTGCAGCCACCACAGTTGCCTTGGATCCAGAGAGAGCAAAGGCAACTTAACGAAACCAGAATATTCACTCATCAGAGATGAGACCAAGAAACACCTCAAGCATCCTAACTCCGGATGCCTCGATCCCAGTGCAAAACACAGACATGAGCAGCCACGTCAATATGCCTTTCTTCAAGAGCCATGGTTCTGTTGCAGCAGGCCCTGAGACATGCAATTTAGTTGAAAAACAAAAAATGAGGACTTTGAAATGGAATTTATGCATATAATAAATAACCTTAAAGAGGACATGAATAAATCTATTAACGAAATTCATGAAAACACAAACAGTTGAATGAAATAGTGAAAACAATTCAGAATACGAAGGTAGAATTTAAGCAAGAAATAGAAGATCACACACAGACACATACAAGTACACATGCAGGCGAGCACACAAAAACTGGCAATGAAGAATTAAGGCTGTCAGATAAAAACCTCAGAGGTAAGCCTCTCTAACAGAGCACAGTACGTGGGACAGAGAAATTTCAGTTACTAAAGACAAAGTAGAAGAAATGGATACCACAGTCAAAGAAAACGTTTAATATTTTAAAAATAAATCCAGGTGCAAAACATTCAGAAAATTGGGGACACTATGAAAAGACAAATCTATAAACAATAGAGATAGAGACAGGAGAAGAAATCCAGATCAAAGGCACAGAAAATATTTTTAACAAAAATCATAGGAGAAAATTTCTCCAATCTAAAGAAGATGTCAGTCAAGGTACAAGAGCATACAGAACACCAGATATACAGGACCAGACAAGGAATTCGCCACAACAAATAATAATAAAAACCACTAAGTGTACAGAACAAACAAAGGATGGTAGAAGCTGCAAGGGGAAAAGAACAAATAACTTGTAAAGGCAAAGCTATTAGGAAAACGCCAACTCCTTAGTAGAGACTGAAAGCCAGAGGGCCCTGCACAGCTCTTCTACTAAATTCTAAGACACCACAGATGCTAGCCCAACAATGATTGTAGCCAAGAGTCTAAGAGTAGATAGGTCATAGGCCTAGGAAAAAGTACAACTATTGATCTGCTAAAGGGCCATTAGATGGCTCCTAATGGCTCCCTGCCACTCTCATAGGTCACACAGCTCCTCTCAGCTCTCACCAGTGAAGTGTGTTCTTGCAGCGGATGGGAACTAACAGAGACCCACAGAGACCCACAGAGACCCACAATTGACAATGTGCGGAGAGCACTCGGTCCTAAAAGGGATGTCTTCAAATCCCTTCCCTGAAGACCCAGGAAGCTATGCAGAAGAGGAAGTGGGAAGATGGTAAGAACCAGACAGGATGGAGGACTCCAAAGAAGCAGGCAGGAGGTTGGATGCAGGGACATACTCACAGAGACTGTGGCAGCATGTAAGACCTGCACAGGTTCAAGCCAGAAGCTGTCCCAGTACTGAGAATAGGGGTAGACACAGGCTCTCACCCCTCATCAAGACGCTGTGTGCAATTGGTGATTCCTGGCCAAGGGAAGATGGGTTTTCTCCAGTGGACTCCCACTGGATATTAACCGCATTCCAGGGAAGGCCAGCAGTAGTTGTCCAATACAAGAGGACATCAGTGGTGTTTTGGTAGACTTCTCATCTCAGTTTGCTTCACTTGGGCATTTTTTTGTCTTCTTGGGTATATTCTGCTCATTTCTTTTGATTTCCGTTTTTGGGGTGTGTGTGCATGCGTGTGTGTGTGTGTGTGTGTGTGTGTGTGTGTGTGTGTGTCTTGTTTTTGTTTCAGTTTGAGAGAGGGAGGTGGTAACGTTGGGTAAGGAGGGAGGTGTGGAGGAGCTGGGAAAGGAGGAAACATAACCAAAATGGGTTGTATGAAAAAAATTACTCAATAAAAAAAGGATAAGAATTTGAGAGGTGAGAGGAATCTGGGAATAATTAGGGGCAAGCATGGGAGGGTCTACATGATCAAAATATATTGTTTGCACACATGGAATTCCGAAAGAATTAATAAAAATATATTAAAGGCAAATTACATGGTAAACTCATCAGAGATTAATTTAAGAGCTTAAGCATTTTGAAAGTTTATAATTTGTTAAGCAAATTATTAAAGATAGCTATACTTTTTTACTAATGTAAATAGGCTTCATCTATAGCCACTTGAAGCAGCGGTTCTCAACCTTCCTAATGCTGCAATCCTTCAATACAGTTCCTCATGCTGCAGTGACCCCCAACTATAAAATTATTTTTATTTCTACTTCATAACTATAATTTTGCTACTGAACAGTGTCTTAGCTCCTAAGGCCATGGGAAATGTGTGTCTTCTGATGGTTGAGAGCCATATGTTAAGAACCGCTGGCTTCAAGGTTCTGCCACTTCCCAATAATGCCAAGCTGGCATCATGCCTTATAGCTCATATGCTTTGGGGCAGCATCATAGATCCCCAAATAGAGCAAAGGATGATTAAACAAGGTCACAGAATATCATCTGTGACACCTCAGGTCCATCTCTTCCTCCACTGGGTCTGCTAGGCATTTGATAAAGACAAAAGAAACCTATATTGGGAGACTTTAGAAGGAAAGAGGAAAAAGGAAGAAAAACCAAGGATTGACTCCCAGAGTAGAAAAGATCACATAAATACCCAGTCTCAGTACAGGTGTGAGAGCAGCTATGGGGTCAGCATGGACGTTCTGCTGGTCACCGAGGTGGGACTCAAAGCACACTATGATTTTCATTTTATTGTCACTCTTTTGATGGTGTGGTTCTTTCTGGGGTGACATAGCTTGAGTCCTGATGCTGCCCTAGAGGCCAGCATAGAGTGAGCTGTCCTCCAACATGACCCTGGCGGACCGTTATCAGAATAAGGAGCGATGGAGCTTGGGCAGGCAAATGCAACAGCTGTCTACCCAGTTCCATGAAAGTATTAGGAGTGAGGTGTTTCATTTTAGAGGAGTTATAATCTAGTTTGCAAGGAAATAAAAAGAGGTCACTTATCACGGCAGAGGAAACGCACCATGGCTGGGAAAACGAGGAGCTATCCCTCCCCCACCCCCATCTAACAGCAAGCGGGCTGATGTTTACTCTGGGACACCCATCGCCTCTTCCAAGGCCCATTTTAAGAAACGTCTGCCACCTTCAGCAAACTGTCAGCTGGGGCAGTGGCCTCTGGCTTTGCCAGGACACTGCTTATCCCTGACTTCAGAATTTTTTCTGTTCACACCACATTGTTGAATTTCATCACAACTCGGCCAACACGTCGCATGTGGCAACAAAATAACCTTAATCAGAATCCCAAGGCAGTCCACAGCCAGAACTTCAGGAAGTTAAGTTTAAATCTCTCTTCTCTCTCTCTCTCTCTCTCTCTCTCTCTCTCTCTCTCTCTCTCTGTGTGTGTGTGTGTGTGTGTGTGTATGTGTGTGCACATGTCTGTGCAGATGTGTATAGGTATACATGTGTAAGTGTGTGTACAGGTGCGTATGTGTGAGTGTATCTGCATGTCTGTGTGTCTATGCTTTAGATGGAAAGAGAAAAGGGGGCCAAGAAGGGAAGGAACAGACAACGCAGGAGAGAAGGGATCAGTCGCAGGAGAGCAAGGAGGCCCTCAGTGAAACATAGCTCCAGGATGCAGGAGATTTAGGACAGTTGTTTAGCTGGAGCCCGAGGATTTGGAACTGTTCATGATGAGTCACAGAAAAGAATCCACGTGTATGGCAATAGCTAATTGATTTATGTGCCCATTTAATTCTTTGGCAAGCATTTGCTGTTTGCCGCTTTTGTGATAAGCTTGGGAGAGATAATCGGTATTTCCTGCCCTGGTGAAGTTGCCAGTGGTGGTCTAAGACAGGTAGAGATAACGAGACTCAGAGGAAACCTTTTTGTCATGTGGGGAGTGGGAGGCCACCATGAGTTACCGCCAAAGAAAAAGGAAAGGCTGACTCCTGAAGTGAACTGGAGGCTGATGGGTCGGCTCACTGGGTCAAGGCGCTTGCCACCAAGCCTGATAATCTGTGTTCAATCCCTGGGACCCATATTGTGCAAGGAAAGAATGGACTCCTTAAGTTGCCCTCTGACCTCCACATCCATACCTTGGCCCATGTGACACCCCCAACACACACACCCCAGCTTAGCCCGAGTTATGAAAACCAGGTTAGTCCTCAAATTCTGGGGGCTTAGCAGTGCCAGAAAAAGCCATCAGAAAATTTGGTGTTTGTAGTAGGAATATAGCTTAGTGATAGAGTTCTTTCTAATTTAATATCATATTTTTGCTAATTCTTCTAGAATTTCATACACACCCATGATATACTTTGATCATTTTCATCCACACTACTCCTTTAACTCCTTCAGATCCATGTCCAGCCCCTTCGTAACCTCCTGACCTCTTCTTTAAAAATAACCCACCAAGAGTGCACTTTCTGCTTCCCATGTATTCATGGGAGGAATAGAGCTCTTGCTGGGTAAAAGAGGAATACACACACACACACACACACACACACACACACACACACACAGAGAGAGAGAGAGAGAGAGAGAGAGAGACAGACAGACAGACATACAGACATACAGACATACAGACAGAGACAGACAGACAGACAGAGAGAGACAGAGAGAGAGAGAGACAAAGAGGCGAGAGGTTGAGAAAGAATGAGAGAGAATGAGAGACAAAGAGTGAGCGACACTGAGAGAGAAAATGAGAGATGAGAATAAGAGATTGAGAGAGAAAGAGAGAGACACAGAGAAATAGAGAATGAGAATTGAGAGAAGAGAAGACAGAGATAAACAGAGAGATAGAATGAGAGAAGAGGAGACAGAGATAAACAGAGATAGAATGAGAGAGATTGAGAGAGACAGAGATAGAATAAGAGAGAGAGAAAGACAGAGAGAGGGAGAGAAGGAGAGGGAGAGATCAGAGTTTGGTAAGGATCTTTAAACTATATCATAGTAGAGAGATTAGCAGATGCCACTCAGGCCCTTTTGATGACACTGATCCCAGGCAGAGAGTGGATCTCTGTGATCCAACACCTCCTGAGGACCCTAGGCTTTCATAGCAACAAAATAGCACCTGAGTTCCCATGTGAAGTTTGCTATTGCAGTGGATAAACAAGCAAGCAAGCAGGCAGACAAACAAAACACCCAGGAAACAAAAGGGAGCTGCTGCCCAGGGCACTGAAATCTGGTACACAGGTCTGATAGCCACAAGAGAAGAGAGTGAGTGAGATTTTGGATTGCTTTATAAGCTTTCCGCCAATTCTGAGATTGGCTAGAAGATTTGCATTGAGTCTTACCATTATCAACAGAGAGTGCTAGAGGCTGCTCTCATAGCTCTACCTGTGTGAACTCACTACTCAAGCAGCAGTCTCACCAGTGGGTGAGCAGTCATTACCTCTGTTCCCTTCTGTTCTGTAAGTCATCTGGAAGGTCGTATAGCCCTGGACAGTAGATCTGGAGATTGTACAGGGAGGATGCTGTCCCCAGGTCTGTCTGTGTGCAGCCCCCAGGTCCGTGCCCTCCTCTGATTTGCTGAACTTCGTCTCTCTTCTTTTCAGCCTGTTTTCCCTCAGCATTTCTTAGTTAATGGAGATTAGGATTTGGTTCTAATGCCTATATTTATTAGAAGGAATTCTCAAGCATTTGTCCAAAATGAAGTCCTGTGCTAGGCACTTAGCCTTGTTTGATGGGGGAGTACAGGCACAGTCCCTGCCTCCCCTGTGTGTGCATGGTAGTGCCAGCAGCAGACCCGTACAAGGTAATAGAGACATTTATTTAAAGCCACTGAGCTGCTAAGGAAGGACAGAGCTGAACATCACAGCAAATGTTGAGGAGGAAACCAATGGAATGCTTTAATAGAAACTTCTGGAGGGACTCCTCAGGCCCAATACAGGCACTGAATCCGTTTCTTAATTTAAGACCTAAACAAGGAGGGAATGCCTGAAGATTAGGCCAGGTTCATTGCATCTAAACAGTGAGAAATGAGTCACTTTTTAATCTGGGCCTCTGCACAAACCCTTTACAACTGAGAACAAAAGGAGTTAGCAATGTAGTGATAAGGACGGAGGGAATGGATGGAAAGAAGGGGGTGGGGAGAAAAAGGAGAGAAGAGGAGAGGAGAGGAGGGAAGTGGCCAGGAGGGGAGAGGAGGGAAGTAGGGAAGGGAAGTGGGGAGAGAGGGCCAAGGGAGTGGGAGAAGAGAGGAGAAGAGAGAAGGGAGGGGAGGAGGAGAGGAGAGAAGGGAAGGGAGAGGAAAGAAGAAAGAAGAGGAGGGAGGGGAGGGGAGAGGAGGGAGGAGAGGAAGGGGAGGGGGAAGAAGGGAGAGGGAAGAGAAGAAAGGAGAGGATGGAGGGGGAAGAGAGAAGAAAGGAGTGGAGGGGAGGAGAGAGGAAGGGAGGGACAGGTAGGGAAGGGGAAGGGAGAGGATTGAATGACTATATATTTGCATGATAGAAGGTGGAGGCTTGGCTGGCACCACTAAGAACATTGAACACTGACTACTGTAGTCAAGGTGCACTGTCCCCCCTCTCCCCCAATTCCCAGCAGTCGTAAGGCACTTGGTCTCTGAAAACCAGGGGTGGAAGTGTGGGGACAAGTCAAGAGGAGAACCTGAGAGTCAGTGTGGAGCAATGTAGGAGCCTAGAATCTCCTTCCCGACCTCCAGGCAGCTGCAGACCTGCCAAGACTCCTGGGTGGCGCTGTCTTCAACTTCCAGGCTGCCGGCTCGGAGGAAGTGGTGGGCAAGGGAACAGGAACGGGGATGGGAACACAGCTACCTTGAAAATCACAATCGCTATACTCAGAGAAGGGCGAGAAGCGGCTGAGTGGATGCGTGAAGGCTGGAAGAGAAGAAGCGGGGGCCAGGGGTGCTGAGAACACAGGCAGCACACGCACATCATCAGGAGGGGTCCGGCCTTTCTTTGAAACGTAGCCACCAAAGGGGTTTAAGCCATGGGAAACACTATCTTGTTTAGATCTGGTTGTATGAAGGATAGATGCTCGCACACTTTTGCTGGGTCTTCTCATGGAAACTCATGTGGATTCCAGGCATTTAGAGCAGAAAGGACCTTCGAGGTCATTTAGCCCAACCCATTCCCTTTCGAAGATAAGCAAACTAAGATGTAGAAAATTTATGATTTGCACAAGGTCATGTAGCTAATAACTGTGTGCGGCTTTTAAACTTGGAGTTGGAGGGTGAGAGATTACACTTTTAAGATGTCTTTTCAGGTTCTATTTCCTTTGGCCAGCCGTGGTGTCTCCCTCTGCTCACCTCTTATCACACCTTCTTCGTCTCTGTTACACTAGTCACTCATTCGTTACCTTGACCAGAGTTCCTTTTATCCCTGTCTCCCGGGGGACACAGTAAAAGCAATCTTAGGGTGCAGGAAGTCTGGCTTCTAATGCATCTGTGACAGGCTAAGTGTCAAGTGGATGGCTGGGTGGATTCTCTCTCCTTATGCTATAAATTAAGTATTCAGGGCTTGAATATGCATGTCTAGATTTAACTGCTCTAATTAAGGAGCTCAACGGTGCTGTCCAGAAAGTCAGCCAGACTGGCTGTGGGGTAATTATTACGTTTCCGGGATCCTCCCAGGCACACCGGGCCCCGGCACACCAGGGCCATGCCGAGAACTTCGCTGGAGATGAGGTTATGTGCCGGGTTTTGGCTCCCGGAGAAGAAACAAGTCAGCGGTGACCTAAGTCTGCACGAGGCCTTCAGCACTCGGAAGATAAACATGACTCACTGTGTCTGGGATCTCCCCTGCTCACAGACCTCGGTTTGAGGTCTGGAAGAGATTCTGGGGCAGCGCCTAACCCGGAAGGGTACAGATTGTTTTCGCTGTGAAGTGACACATGTCAGCGTTGCAAAACAGTGGAAAGCTGGCAGGAAAAGATCGGAGCAGCCCTGTTGCCTCTGCTCAGATGTCTCACTCCTGCTTCTCTCTCCGGGCTCCGTCATTACAAGGAAGCCATTGTGCGCCCACCGTCCCAGACTGTAATGGTTATCTACTGCTGTGAAGTCGGATGTCCACAGTTATTGGCTTCAAGCCACCTTGGTGTTTTATTTGGTCACGGTTCCGTTATCTGGGTGGGGTCCTGCAGGGCAACGCTCCCATGACCCTGTCTTTACCCAGAGATGACTCCTAGCTAAGTCACAGTGGCTTTACTTAGCAGTCTGTCACCACAGCTGGGACAGCCTGCACTATTGTGGCTGGCAGGGCTCCCCCAGCCCTTCTCTAGGTTTTTTTAGCAGGGCCCTCGGTCATCATCATAAAGAGGAGAAAAGCAGAAGTGTCATGCTTCTTAGAGCTTCTTTCTAGATGCCCACAGTGCCACACTGGCTGTAGTCTGTTAGCGACAGTAAACAGGTACCAGCCCAACTCTAGGAATACAGGAAATCAACCCTACATCTTCCTGTGAGGAATGGCAAGAGTTTCTAGGCTTCTCCAGTCTCTTCATCAACCATGACACTCCAGAGTCTTCAGTGAATGTTCCGTTGCTTCAGGAAAGCCAGTAATCTGGGGTCTGTGCCTGCTGCCTCAACCCCAACACAAGTTCTCTTCCTGTGCCTTTTCTTCAACGTCATGACTGTTGGTGGGCTCGACTGCTCCCTGGCTTAATGACCACGTGACTTCTACTAGAGTGAAAGTCAGTAATGTGCAGGAAACAGTCAACTGCTGGGGCAGAGGGAGACTTCTCTCATGGTTGCTGCTATTCATGCAAAATCAACTTGCAAGGTTGAGCCTTGGCTGATATCTGGGAAGATGGGGTTTGGGGTGGAACCGTGGTTCCAGAGAAACAGAACCAGTAGGTGCATGTATGCTCGAATAATATATGTGACACTAACTAACAGTATTGTAAGCTGCCAACACTGCTTCTAGAATCTTCAGAGTGGTTCAGTGGGGTTTAGACTCAGAAGAGAAGCATGTGACTTCAGTCCTCAGGCTGTCAGGGTGCCGAGGAGCAGTGTGTCAAGGGTTTCCCTCTTGCTCAGGGAGGTGGCCTGGGCTTGTTCTTTCGGGTCTCTGGCTCACCGGATAGGGCTCATCTGGTATTATTTCTAACCAAAAAAAAAAAAAAAAAAACCAAAACAAAAAAAAAAAAAACAAAAAACAAAAACAAAAACAAAAAAAACAAAACAAACAAACAAAAAAAACCTGGTGCGAACATTTATCTCTTTCCAACCTACCTCCCCGTCCAAGTCAGCGCAAAGAAACGTCTGCCTCCAATGTATGCCTAGCATTTTCCAAAGTGAGAAGATGACTGTTGTATTTAAACTGCACAAGGATTGTTCAGACCGAACACCTGCTCTCAGGGTGCCAAAAAGAATAAAGAAAGGAGATCTCCAGGCTGGAATTTCAGTCCTTGCTGGGCAGGGTCTGTCTGAAAGGCCCATAGCCAAGCACCTAGACACCAAGCCTCCGAGGAGAGTCCCTGATAACCCCCTCTTTCCCATTTGCTGTCAGAACTTACTGCCATAGAAACGGGCCCATATGAAGGGATACGCCTTGGTGAGGGCTCCTGGAAGTTCGGTCTTGTTTCCTGCAGAGGTCACTCCATGTACTACTTCCCTTCACTGAGTTCAGTTTGTATCTTCAGGGTATAAAGAATCTTCCCCACAGGTAGGACCATCGGCAGGGTTTCCCCCAAGTCCTCCAAGTGCAAGTAGACAACAGGAAATTGTTGGCACAGGTTATCGCCAATTGTTGAGGCAACCGACACAAGAATATCGTATCTCATATATTTGAAGTTACCGGCAGACGAGCTCTGTCTTAAGCACGAAGCTCTGCACTGCGGATTGGGGTCCATGTGATGTCCCACATTCAGAGGGTATTCTTTCTCCCCTTCCCCTCAGAGGGTATTCTTGAACCACAAGTGAGGACTGACATTTGAGAGGGTGGGGCATTTGAGAATAGAAAATGGAGGTGGTGGAGCCTAGCAGTGGAGAGCAGCAATTGTGATTGCTCTGGTTGTAACGCCACGTGAACTTTAATTTCGGGAAGTGTAAGGTAGTTGAGTAATGTTCCTAAAGAATGTGTGTTAATTACTTACCCTATCCTAGGGAGTTCCTGATTAACTCACTTAAAACTCACACCAATCCCTGTCAGGTAAGCATTATTTTAATCTGTGTTGGAAACTCAGATATACAAATCTTACAGGGAGGGGGATTGAGGGAATTGTGTTAATACCCACGCATCAGGGTTTTGAGGGAGAGGTTTTTGAGGGTATTAACATTGGCTTATAGGACAACAGGGGAGATTAAAAAGAAGGCACACGTACTAGCTTTGGGATCTAACAGAGTATCAAAAACATCTGAAGAATAAAAACTTTGAAGAAACGTTTGAAGACGGAAGAAGGAAGGAAGAGACGGAAACAGGGTCACTGCATACACGGAGCCCAGAGATGGTCCAGAGCAAAGTGCATTCTGTAAACACCACAGGAACAGTGGAATGCTGGGCCAGATTCTCCTCCGTGCTTGACACAGAGCTGGGAACTTCAGTTCACTGTGTAGGGAGAGGACCCTGAAAACTAGCAGGAACCGTGGAGCTGAAGGGGGGCCTTAAAGATCTGACCATCATTTTAAATCAAGATCTGGAGCCAGATTGTCAAGTCTGAGGAACCCTGGCTAGTGTTACTACAGCACATGAAGGAAACAGCCCCAGTGACCCCTCACAGCTAACGTCAGGATGAGGAAAAATTAACGGGGGGATTTAAAGATCACTGGTCTAAGCAGCACTGCTTTTTTCTGAGAATGAGAGAAAGAACAGTATCGCTTGGGAGCTGGAGGTGCGCTGAGCTGGGCAATGGGGAAAAGATGGATGGTCGGGGAAGTAAATCTTGTTTTCACTAGCAGTGGTTGTATAAACCACACAGGCCAGGAAACAAAAAAAGGCCTTTTGTTTTTTCAAAAAAATGGTCAGGCACTAACTCCAAATTAGGATACCGCTCAGAGACAACAGCATCCTTGGCTTTGACCTAAGAGCCACGTGGGTGTGAATTTGATGAGGTTTTAACTTCTGAGTCTTAATTTAATATGTATAAAGAAATAGATAAGACCATTCGCCTTTGCTTGGGTTTCTATGACGTGATTTATCAATCCGTCAGCATAAATTTCCATTCTTCTGAGTTATCCAGAGGAACTCTAAAACTCTTGCCTGAAGAAAAGACTATGGTGGGGAAAAGCCCTATTGTTACATTCGAATCTACAAACGAAGAGTCACTTTGTCACTTAAAACATAGGCTTGGAAATTCGTGGATTTGATTTGGTGCCTCACTGGAAAAATCACAGACCTGTTTTTAGGGACGATATAATGAAAACACCAACCAAATAACGGGGCTCCCAACTGTAAATTCATTACATGCTATTTGCCTGAACTTGTAGAGACCTTGGGTTCTATGAACCCTTCTGCAGGCCCCAGAACTCAGCTCTGGGTCGACACCTGGAGTAATCGTGTCACATCTCCTTTCTCCCTGGACCAGAGGCTGTGAGAGGACACAATTGTCTGCCTCCCCACTGTTCTGCTAGAATCTAATGCAATACCAGTCCCTCAAAGATATCCGAGAAATGTTTGTGGGGAGAAGAAAGAGGGAGGAGGGAGGAGGAGGGAGAAGGGAAGGTCCTGACACAGCACTTGACTATACAGTCAGGGATTTTAAAAAGGCTTAAATCCTGTTTTCCTCTTAATCAGATACTTTGTAGGCCAAGTCAAAGGATGACTTGCACACAATGAATGCATATTAATAAAAACCTAGACACC
>NC_046154.1:198612984-198621490 GCF_011064425.1 Rattus rattus | reverse complement strand
CTTCATTCAACTTCCTCTTCTTTTAGTTTTTGAGACAAAGTCTCTTCTGAACCAAACTCACTGTTCACGTGGCTATCATAGGCATCACACACACATGTTATCTCCTTTCCCTCATTCTCCGCCTCCCTTGCTTCTTTATGAGGATGTTTTTCCTCCCACCCACCTGCTCCACTCCCTCCCCAAGTTAGTTTTCATCATGGGACCCTCCATGTGTCCTCATGCTATTGTCATTATCCCTTCAATCTTTGAAGCCATCTTCTGAAGGGCAGGTCTCCAAAATTCCTTAGCAAGAAAGGCACTCCCAACCTTGCTGTTTTTCCAAATTACTGGCATCTCTGAGAAGCCTGATGTCTCCAACAGGTTTCCTAAAGTCTCCGCCTAGCAATTTTTGATGGATTTCCTGTGCCTTATCTAAGGTGGAAACAGGGAATCAATTCTGGCTTATCTTAGTCCCTGAGATAGTAGGTGATTATAGAGAGCAGGTGAAGGAATTATAGACATGAAAGTGAATGAATCATGCAGCTGTGAACCACAGCTATATAACTATTATGGCAAGATATATTGAAGAACAACTGGGGAAGACAACCACCAGCCCTGGGTCCTGGGTTAAGACCATCGTTTTATGGATTCCAGTCACCACCACCTTTAAATATGGAGTCATGGAGGAGCGTTTGTCACTTGAATACACACCAACAGAGAAAACGATGATCGTTATTGTTGTACTATCGTGTAATTTCCTCATCAAACCTCACACTAAACAGTGGGCTGAATGGCAGGAAAATTGGCCTAAAGATCTGTGGTTTGGCTGTTGCTGGTTTATTTCCCAGCCAGGGTTTACAGGCTTTAGAAGACTGAGGTTCTAGTAAGGACTGGAAACTTATCATGTTTTATTGAAGGGAAATAAACTTTCCAGGATGAACCTGGGAGGTACAGAGGAAGACCTAGAGGAAAGGCTGACAAAGGCTGTCAGCTCGAGCCTTGCAAGCTGTTGACATTAGCCTTGGGTCAACATGCTGCAAGAATGCCAGGCCAGCAGAGACATTGACTGAGGCAGTTGGTCAATGTCACTCTTTGCATCAGAGCACCCCCTCTATCACACTTCATCTTCTGCCATATACGCTCTTTATATTCAACGAACCGTCAAAACCCAGTCTGGGTGAAGGACACCATTGCTAAGAAAGGAATTTTAATAGTACAGACACAATGAATGGTGAATGTTTCTACAAATGATGGGGAAACTGAAATAATGTCAGTTAAGATTTTTTGCATTCCTCCTCAGTTGATGACCAAATGAGTTTCATCAACTATATCAGACAATCCCAAACTCTAGAAGTCTGATGTCTCTTCTGATCCCGCGGATCATTGCACATTGCAAACATACATAACATTCACATACATACAAACATACACAACATATATATACACATATACTCATACATATAATACACACATACATATGACAAATATGCTATTTCAGTGTTTTCGCACTTCCTATCCTGTCATGGGATTACCATGTCCCTCAGAACCCTCAGAGGAAGTAGAACTGTCCATTTCTTCTTCTCTGTCAACCTTCTGGGGGTCTAGGGCCCTCTTGTTGACTGAAGTCTTAATATGTTCTTGAGTTTCTAGAAGCATTTCTTTAACCACGAACATCAGGTTTTGAATCTCTGGTCTTCATAGGGTTTTCAGCATCTGAACTTGTGCCAAGTCTGTCTAAGCAGTCCCGATTCTGGGAAAAAGTCGCCGGGTCTCTGATGTTCAAGTGCTTCCCAAATTGGAGTAGGACATTATAATCGGTTTGGGGACACTGAAGGCGTTCTCAGGTGGCAGAGGCTGGGAACCCTTCAAGTTCTTCCCCCATTGGTGTCCGGTGTTATAATCTGCTTGGGGGACACTGAATAGGTTTCCAGTCTGTGGATGCTGGTAATCCTTCAACTGATTCCCCTGTTGCACTCCGCTGTTATAATCATCTTGGCAGACTCTGAAGAGGTTCCCAGGCCATGGAGCTGGAAATCGTTGAATTGTCAGAGGTAAAGTCCGAATGAGGCTCGTCCTCTAA
The DNA here is from genome assembly GCF_011064425.1 of Rattus rattus. Lineage (NCBI taxonomy): Eukaryota > Metazoa > Chordata > Mammalia > Rodentia > Muridae > Rattus > Rattus rattus. The sequence continues at coordinate 198,619,431 of NC_046154.1, read as the reverse complement.
ACACTACCAGCGTGCAGAGGCAGTGAAAGTACTAGCAGTGGTGAGTCAGAGTTAGCATCAGTTGAGGTGTATCTCTGAGTATTTCTCTCTCTCTCGAGAACTTTGGACAAGTCTGAGGCAAAGCAGAGAAATCTCGAGTGATCATTAGATCTCAGGAAAGAACCAAAGCTCGAGAGAGGTTGTCCTCGAAGTTTGTAAGAGGCAGTAGCGTAGGTTCAGGCAGTAGTCTCGAAGTTCTGCACGGGCAGTTGTAAAAGTTCTGAGTGGGGCAGTCGCAGGTCTGAACGGCCTGCGCCAGGAGATGCCTCACTTGTCAGTTCATGCTTGTGGTGGTAGCGGGGCAATAATCCAAGCTTTTCTGAATGAGGGGGAACCTTTGTCGCTACCTTACTCTTTTGAGCGGAGTGCTACTATTTGAGCACACTGTCAGTCCTGGCAAGTGATTCCTGAAGGAAAATGAATGGAAAAGGCAAAGTGTTTTGAGACTGCTGTCAAGCGCCACTTACACCAGCATTGCTGCAGTGATGTCTTGGAACCTCCTTTGAATGAGAAAGGCTGTCCTCAGAGACTGCAGGACTAAGAAAATCACTGGTGGACTGTGTTAGGGAATAAATATGATAGGATTTGAATAGAGCATAGAATGCATCTAGGTTGAGGTTGGGGTTCCATGTGGGTTTCAGGTGTTACTGGGACGGCTTCTTTTGATGTCTCCCTCACTATTTTCTTGTCCTAAAGCATATTCATTCCGTACTGATATTTTTGAAATATTGAATATGATAAACAATGAAAGTATTTTCTCTAGTCACATATATTGAAATTCTAAAATGTCTCTGACATGGTAATGCAGTTACCTGGCCAGAACTCCTGGATGCTTTCAATACTGTGGTGATTGAACACAAACTGTTTGAGTTATAAAATTGCTAATAATGAATTCTTTTAGGTCTGAACGGCTCAGCCAGATTGTGAAATACCTCCTGCTATTCTGCCTTTATCTACAATCATCCAAGCTTGGAATGAGGAGTTCACTGGAATTGAGCAAGATATGCTACCTATTTTGAAGCACACTTCAGGGGTCCTGGTAAATGATTCCAAGCTAAAAAATGAATGGAAAGGTAAAGTATTTTGAGAAAATACTGCTCCTTTTTGTAGCATTGCTAACATGTGTCTTGGAACTCAAATATTACCCCCTATAAACCCAACTTCAAAACTCCTGGACTGTGTTAGGAATTTTGACACCTAAGGCCCGTTCATTCTTTTCCTCACTCCTCTAGGTAGTCGGACGCTTCTGCCTTGATGTCTCACACCACTATTTTTTCTTTTACTGAAGTTTTAATATTCATTCTCTGCTATATTTTTGAAATACCAGAATATGTATAATCTATGGTTGGTATTGTTAGTTCATATAACCATTGAAATTTAAATGTATTGTTGTTAATTACAGCCTCCTTCATCCATCATCCCCACCCCCCTCTTCCATTGGGATCTGTAGGCTCATTTCAATGGTTGGCTGTGAATATCTGCATCTGTATCAGTCAGGTGCTGGCGAGACTCTCAGAGGGACAGTCATACCAGACTCCTGTTTTTCAAGCACATCTCCAACATCAGCAACAGTGTCCCATTTTGGTATCTGCAGATCTCTGGATGGCTTTTCTTACTCTGTACTCCATATTTGCCCTGCATTTCAACTAGAGAGGATAACTCTGTTTAATAAGAGATGGTTGAGTGGTCCCATCTTCTTCTGGTCATGTCTATCTACTGCAGGTGGAGTCTTCAGGTTCAATTTCCTGTTTTGTGCATGTTGTGTAATCATCACTGTTGTTGGGTCCAGAGAACCTGTTACATCCTTAGTATTTGGGACATTCTAGAGGTTTCCCTCATACTCCAATGTTCCATCTTTCTATACTCTTTCTCCTGGTCCTCTGTGCTTCTCTCCTGTCTCTTCCCACATCTTATCCTGCTCTCCTGTTTTTCTATTTACCTCCCCCCTCCCCCCCAGGGTCCTTCCTCTTTATGCCTCCCGTGATAATTTTTTTCCCCCTTCTTATTGGGAGTGAAACCGTCCCTCTTTGTTTTTTCTTGATAAGTTTCAGAGTGTATTTGAGTTTATTGTGGATATTCTGAGCTCTTGGGCTGAATTTTTGCCTAAGTGGTGCATTCTCCAGTACGTTTGTTTTGTGTTTGTGTTACTTCCTCAGGACGATATTTTTCCTAGTTTCATCCATTTTTTATGGTCTCCTTATGGTCGCCTGTAATTCTTTTAGGATTTTTGTTTTGCTCTATAAGGGTTTCTATCTCTTTACATCTGTTTTCCTGTATTTCTTTGATGGAATTATTTATGTCCTTCTTAATATCCTTTAACATCATCATGTTAGTGATTTGAAATACAACCATATCTTTTTTTTTTTCCTTTGTGTTGTTGTGAAGACTGGGTTCTGATGATGTCATCTAACCTTGGTTTATATTAGGCTATTATGCCTCTTGCCATCTCGTTATCTCTGGGGTTTTGGGTTTCCCACGTCTCTGACAATCATTTATCCTCTTGTAAGCCTATGTGTTAGACTCTGGGAGACCCCAGCTTCTTCTGAAGGATCTTGTGTACCAAGAGCTGTGGATCTTGAGTTCCCGAGACAAGAAATAGATAGAAATCAAAGTATCTTGTAAAAAAGACTCTCCCTCTCTGTCCTGAGTTCTGAGGCTCAGGCAGTTCCCTGTAAAGTGGAAGTCTCCCTGTTATCTTTGAGTGTGTCTGCACTCCTGGAAGTCAAACATTTCCTGATGGGATCTGCAGGGGAGGGAGATGAGGGCAGAGTTCCCAGCTCTGTAAACACAGCTTTGAGTCCTCTTGTTTTTAATCTTTCTAGCTTGAAAAGCTCACAAATGAAATTTGACTCTGCGCCCATTAAGCTAGGAATGATCATCTGTATTTTTCAGAGATGGGACCAAATGATTGGGACCTAACATTTTAATTGGTGCTATCAATTGAAATTAGGTATCTTTTTTCTTTCATGTCAAATGGATTCCTAGCTGATATAATTTCTCCAGTCAAAAAGCATTGCTATTGAATATAAAATAGACTATTGTTGACAAACAAAATGTTTAGGCCATGTCATCTAGGTCATTGAATTGTAATATATTGAAGAACCCATAATACTCATGATGGTTAATCAATGCATGGAATGTATATTCATTGAAAGCGAAGAATGGTGTATATAAGTTCATTTTACAACGTACTGAATCATGTAATAAATAATAATCTCCATTAATGTACCAGGCTCCATAATAGTGGTACAGACTAGGAATGAATAAAAAAGTATTATGAGCTTTCTTTTATAAAAATTGCATGAAGAAATAAGGAAAAAGAAAGTAATGAATGCATAAATAAGTGTGTTGGAGTTGACTGTATGCAAATAATTGAAGAATCTATCTTAGAAATAAGGTCATGGATATTGTCCTAAGGAAGTGACAGTTAGGTTAAATTAGATGAAAAATAATTGAACTATATTTCGGGAAACATTACAAAAATATAAGGTCAATAAAGAAAAGAGCGATTAAATATACAAAAAAGAAATGTGAAAGTATTTTGTATAGATTAAATGATGGAAGAGAGACCAATAAAGCTGAAACTTAGATATCTATATGACCTTACAGAAAACAATATGAGAAATATAAATTTTTATTAATTGAAAGTTTCTAAAAACATGAATAGACTTAACCGTTTGTTAACTTTCTATGTTCACATACTAAGGACCCTGATTTTGCTTATTATAGAAATGATAATAAATGATTTGAAGGATGTTTTTAGCCAATCTGGAAGTAGTGTCAGTGAAGAAGAAAAAAGATTCATATCAGACAGCTATGTTGAAATTTATGTGTTTCGTATTAGACTGATTATGGGGAGGTCAAGAAGAAAGACAATGTTTTGTTTTGAGCAAATGAAAATAGGTTGGTTAGTTATTTACTGTGATGAGGAATATTTCATGATAAGTGTATTTAGAGAATTTTAAAGAGGAATATATTTAGATCAATTTTCTTGAAGTTGCTTGAAATAACCTCTAACTCACTAGAAATTCCTATTTACTGTTCAAGGTTTTGGTGATTTAAAGCCATTATGGAATGAATTAATAGCTGTTATATAACAAAAATTTACTTTAATAGATGTATTTTTTTCACATTATATCTGGTAGTTCTTATTTCAGTAAGAGCAAACGTGTACTTACATTACATGCTTGTTTAGGACATCTTGGACAAATAATTTGCTCATTCACTTACTGCAAACATTTTGGATTACAATTAGCATTGAATCAACTTTATGGAAACTGACACAGCAGTTTGATTTAGAATATAATAGCTCATGAATGTAATTTCACAAAAAAGTGATTTTCGTATTTTGTAAAGTTACAAACTCCTAAAAAAAAAATATTTAATAAATATCTAGCTATTCTACATTTTTCTCTTTAGTATTTTAAGCGTGTTATAATATTCGTACAAAAATTGCTTATCCAGATTATTTTCTTTTTAACTATAATATCCCGTACTATTAAACATATGCACAGAATTTTACAACTATGTATAATATATGCTTTCAAAAAATTTTCATCAAATGAGCCAGAAATTCTTCATGACTTTAACACAACATGGCCATTGGGAACAGAATAAACCACAAATAAGGAAAAGCAGAAAATGATTGACACACGCAAAATTCTTGGTTTTAAATTTAATAATCATGCTAGTTATGGGATAGAGCTTTGAAAATAGAGTCAATGACAGGATGAAAAATACTGAAGAGCAGTATTTAAATTGAATTTTTATTAAATAAAAGAAAATAGTGGATCTGAAGGTAAGCCGCATTTAACATAATGATCCTTTTCTTCTGCCACTATTTATTCAATGCTTTGTTTTTTCTTCCTATATTATGTTCCAATAATATCTCAATGATTCCGGTTATTCTTAAATAAATGAACATGCAGTACAGCTGATCTAATATTAAACCTTATATTAATGTTCTTATGTATCTATAGATATTAAAATTAAAGAGAATTATTTTGACTAGAATAAAATTTTACTGTTTCTTTATCATATGAAAGAAGCAATTATTTACAGAGAATGGATACCTGATATTTTCTAAATAATCTCAATAGAGGTTTAAACCTTATATATTAGATTAATCATTCATACATTCTCCAAATGTAACTCATTAAATGTTACTACACATATAGTACGTTAAAAATATACAGAACATATTTTCATATATATAAAGTATATATATATATATATATATATATATATATATATGTATAAAGTTTATATATAAAGTATATACAAAAATTCGCCGGGTCCATAAATTATCATTGTCACTCAAGCAATTTCCTGGTCATATTAGTGTTGAATTATCAAACACACACACACACACACACACACACACACACACACACACACACACAGTTACCTAAAAACTTAAACATATTAGCAAATAATATTCATTCAGATAAAACTAATGAAAACAGATGAATTAAATTTACAAAATAATGTTCTCCCTAAAGTATACTTTCTTGCATATAAAATATTGCCTTATGAAGTGTGGTAAATCTACACAAAGGAATACTACTCAGCTATAAAAAATACTGACTTTATGAAATTCATAGGCAAATGGATAGAACTGGAGAATATCATCCTGAGTAAGGTAACACAACCACAGAAAAACACACATGGTATGCTCTCATTGATAAGTGGCTATTAGCCCAAATGATTGAATTACCCTAGATGCAAAGAACACATGAAACTCAAGATGGATGATCAAAATGTGAATGCTTCATTCGTTCTTTAAAGAATACCCTTGGCAGGGAATTGGGAGGCAAAGATTAAAACGGAGGCAGAAGGAACTCCATACAGAGCCTGCCCCACATGTGGCCCATACATATACAGCGACCCAATTAGACAACATGGATGAAGCAAAGAAATGCAGGCTGACAGGAACCGGATGGATCTCCTGAGAGACACAGCCAGAATACAGGAAATACATAGGTTAATGCCAGCAGCAAACCACTGACCTGAGAACAGGAAGTTCTTGAAGGAACCAGAGAGAGGACTGAAGAGCTTGAAGGGGCTGAGACCCCTATATGAACAACAATGCCAACCAACCAGAGCTTTCTAGAGACTAAGCCACTACCCAAAGACTATGCATGGACTGACCCTGGGCTCCAACCTCATAGGTAGTAATGAATAAATAGCCTAGTAAGAGCACCAGTGGAAGGGGAAGCCCTTGGTCCTGCCAAGACAGAAACTCCAGTGAACGTGATTGTTAGGGGGTGGGCGGTAAAGGGGGGGGGTGGGGAGGGGAAAACCCAACAAAAAAAGAAAAAAAAATACCTTTAAATGAAAATTCTATACTTACAATTATAAAGAAAATCTTCTAGATTTTTATAAAAAAACTAATGAAAAATAAATAAC
>NC_046154.1:198513199-198612884 GCF_011064425.1 Rattus rattus | reverse complement strand
AAATAGAAGCAGTCATTAAAGGTCTCCCAACCAAAAAGAGCCCAGGTCCAGACAGGTTTAGTGCAGACTGTCAGACCTCATAGAAGACCCTGTACCAATATTATCCAAACTATTCCACAAAAATTGAAACAGATGAGCACTACCGAATTCCTTCTATGAAGCCACAATACTCTTTATACCTAAACCACACAAAGATCCAACAAAAGAAAGAGAACTTCAGACCAATTTCCTTATGAATATTGAGGCAAAAATACCAACAAAATTCTGCAAACCTAATCCAAGAGCACATCAAAAACAATCATCCACCATGATCATAGGGCTTCATCCCAGGCATGGTGGATGGTTTTAATATCTGAGAAAACCATCAACGTGATCTCCTGGAGAGACACAGCCCAGAATACAGCAAACAGAGAGGCGATGCCCAGCAGCAAACCACTGATTTGAGAGTAGGACCCCCGTTGAAGGAATCAGAGAAAGAACTGGAAGAGCTTGAAGGGGCTCGAGACCCCATATTTACAACAATGCCAAGCAACCAGAGCTTCCAGGGACTAAGCCACTACCTAAAGACTATACATGGACTGACCCTGGACTCTGAACTCATAGGTAGCAATGAATATCCTAGTAAGAGCACCAGTGGAAGGGGAAGTCCTGGGTCCTGCTAAGACTGAACCCCCAGTGAACTAGATTGTTGGGGGGAGGGCGGTAATGGGGGAAGGATGGGGAGGGGAACACGCATGATGAACGGGAGGGGGGAGGGGGAGGGGGATGTTTGCCTGGAAACCGGGAAAGGGAATAACACTCAAAATGTATATAAGAAATACTCAAGTTAATAAAAAAAAAAAAAAAAAAGAACTTGGTCGTCATCGCAGTGACCTTGATGTAGAATCTACAATCCAAAGAGCCAGAAGATGGATTCAGCCCAGGTCTGAGATCTCACAGAACACCTTGCTAGACACCGGAGAGAGCACTGGCCTAGAATTCTACTCTGAGAAAGGACTTCCATCTTGTTTGTAGCTTGTGTGGCAAAACCTAAGTGGTTCAGCTCTTTGTGAGAATTCACAGCTACAGCAATGATCTCAGAAGCAGAGTCTCCCTGCCTGGAGGAGAAAGCACTCAGAGAGCACAGGATCCTGTTTTCTATAATATGGATCTTCTTGTAGAACGGAGGTGAAACTTAGCCTGTGTGGCTCTTCTGGGAAAGTCCAACACCACAGAACAGACTAAGAAGGCAGATGTTGGGAGAGGATAAGGTGGACCAAGGGACTGTATCGTTGGTAACTGAAGCAAGTCTCATCTGGACTCCAAGCCTTGGACTGTAAGCCAGATGTGGATACCTCACTCGCTCACTTCCCAGGTGCTCCATCCTTCATTGGAGATGGAGAGGGCTTTGCCTCACTGGAGAGAGGAGACAGAAGTTTCATTGGGAGGGGAGGGAGACACCTTTCCAGGGCCTAAGGGCTGGGATACAGAGCCTCCCCCAACAGTAAGCAGAGTCTGTAGTGGCCAAGCCAGCTCAGTCAGTCAATAGGTTCTCCAGGGCAGGAGTGAGGATTAAAAAGAAGAAAGACAATTAGACAACATTTAACAGGACTCCAGCCAGTTCTGAGGCTGAAGTGGGTTTATTATTTTCCAATCTGATTTTATACGACTTTAATTACACGCAGAATAATAAGATCAGTTCTGAGTCAAGGAACAGCAAGGCAATAAACAAAATACTGTAAACACCTTTCTAGGGGCTGGTCAGAATGACTGCTACACAGGTCTCCACTGAGCCTGCTGTGAGCTTTGCATTAACTCAAATGTAGACGTTCTTAATCAGGGCCTATCTCCTGAGCCCAGGCCCAAAGTCAGATTCCTGCCTTGAGCTTATTTGTTTTGTTGTGGTCATGTCAAATTCCAGCCAAGTGTCTAGAAGCAAGTGGCCCCAAAAGGCTCTCTACACTATACGTCGGAGTAGAAATCTCCACTCATGTCCAGACAGAACACACCAAACCAACGTGGTTCCTCATGGAGAGGTTTAATGGGAGAAGAAGAGTAGAAGAGGGGAGGAACAAAGGAGGCCCGCCATGGGCACGTGGAGGGAAGGGGGTGGGTGGGGGAGAGAAAGGACAGGGACAAAGAGGGCAGGAGAGCAGAGAGGAGTAAAGGCAAGAGAGAGAGGAGGGGGCAAGCAGCCCTTTTTATAGTCAGGCATACCTGGTCGTTGCCAGGCAACTGTGTGGGGCGGAGCATACCTGGCTGTTGCCAGGTAGCTGTGGGGGTGGAGCTTAGACAGAATACCAACACTGTAGCTGTTTAAATGGTTGGTTTTCACACTTGGATAGTCAAGGTAAAATCTATAGAGAATGCTGGGGTGGGGACGGGGGTATAACTTTCTAACAGAAGAAAGGTTCTGGGTTGAAGCTATTCTAGGGAGGTACGCGCAGAAGTATGCGCATGCGTGGGATCACTTAAGGAGAAGCGCTTGTGAAAAGGCAAGGAGTCAGATGCATTCGCATTTCAGCCATACTGCAAACCTGGCCATCTTGATCCCATTCAGAAAATGTGGACTTTATGAGTAAAACTATATCAGCTGGTCTGCTCTCAGTCAAGTCTCTTGTATCTCTTTTATCCCCAAAGCTAATTCAGGTGTGCCCATCCATAAAGCAGAAAATGTAGTACATCGAAGCCTAAACTTGACAACATATAAATCAGGGGGTGAATAAGCTACGTTTTCAAAATATTCTGAGAGCTAACTTCCAAGGACAAGGGCAAAGTTCCTGCCTTGAACTACATGGAGCTCTCCCTGAAATGAAGTGTGAAGCAACCGAGAAACGCTATTGGAAGGACACACATTCCTTTGAGATATCTTTGTGATAAGGCCATTCACTGCCCCCACAAGTGATTTGATGTGCTTGGGGACTGGCAGGTTAAAAGAAGACAATCTGTCACATTGGGCTATTGAACAGAGTTCACCATATGCTAGGTGGAAGGTTGTGTGTGTGTGTGTGTGTGTGTGTGTGTGTGTGTACATGTATGCCTATGGGTGCATGTGTGTTCATGAATGCACAGGAGATAAAATGTTAGGGGTTTTCTTCTATTTCTCTCTACATTTCCCTCCCCCAGACAGGGTCCCCCTCTCCATTGAACTTGGAGCTGGTTGTTTCAGCCAGACTGGCTGACTCAGAGAGCCCCTGGTATCCAGGGTCACCCTAATCTTGGCTCTGTCCCCAGCTCAGAGGTCACAGGCCAGCATAATAATAGGTGCTGGAGATCTGAACTCAAGTCCTCAGGTTTGGTCAGCAAGCACCATCTCCCTAGCCCCAGGGTACAATCCTTTTAAGTAAAATTGACCTATGGAAATGACCAAAGAAACACTGGCTTCCAGGATACTTCATACAGAATTCTGAACCCTGGGCGCTGGGTTTGTTCATTTAATGACCACTGTCCCTGGTGCTAGCTTGCTTGCTAGGGGTTTCCGACTCCGATTTATGGAGACACTTTCAAGTGGTCCATTTACAGGTACTCGGTTCACAGGCATCAGCCTGTAATTAAGGTAACAGCGTTTTGATCACCATCACAGCTTACCAGCCAGGCATTGTGACTTGAGCCACTTCCTTCAGAATAGGCAGCTTTGGTATGTGACCTTCAGTGGAAGCTCCACCAGGCCACAGCAGCTCAGCGCTTGGGGCGGGAAGACTGCCTCAGCAACCGAGGTTTCCTTCATGTTATCCAGCAGTCATGGCTACTGAGAGATTTTTGACTTTAAGTTATAGCCTACTTCAACTGGAGGCTCTAGAAATAACTCTGGAGAAATAGCGTTTTTACCTAGATGTGTGACTCCCTAGAGAGCGAAGGATAGACTAATTGAAAAGCTCCCACAAGGCTCACAGTTTGATCCTCAGCAGTGAAAATAAAAGAAAGTACCAAAAAGAAACAAACAAGACAAAACAACAACAAAGACCTTTAAAACTTCCTAAAGGAAACTTTCTTTTCATTAGATTAGATCAGATCTGGAAAATGAAAAGCAGTGGTTCTTGTTATCCCCGACTTAGTTAGGGTTTCCATTGCTGTGACCACCACGACCAAGGTCATTCTTGCAAACTCCGACCTTCTCCTGGCAAACCACAACCTTTCCCTGAAGCCTGAAGCAAAATGTCTCCAAACAGCAAAAGAGATTGTCTTCTTCCCTATAATTGTAGAAGTCAGAGCTGGGTTGCAACCAGAGTGCATTTCTCTGGCATGTGTCTTCAGAACACGTACAATGCAGAACAATGGTGCAGCTGAGAGAGAGGAGACCTTTGCTCATGGAAGAATGACAGGAGGGTTCTAGTATCTGCAGCCCCACGAAACAACACTCCAGGTTTTCTCTGCCTATGGCAGGTGTTTGGCAGAGTCAGGGAGTAGCGCTACAAGGCGGGTGGGAGGTGTGGTGCAGCTCTATCCTAGATGGAGTTTGCAGAGTAAGCAATGAGTCCAGCAGAGTTGTTGACCAGGACAGAGAGATTTGGGTGTGCTTAGAAAAACAAAAATGAAAAACAGAAACAAAAAAAGAAAACAGCATTGGACTAGCCGCTTCTTGTTACTTTGTTTCTCATTACTTTGTTTTGGAAATTGCACACCTATGAGAAAACAGGCATTGATATTGCTTTACTTCCTTTGTGCCATGATCTTCAGAAAGGTGCATCACTTCTTGGATGAGGAACTGTGCTGACTGTGAAAGTTCTGTCAAGTGTGACTGATTCCGAGAGCCAACTTTCTGAAGAGGAAGCAGGTGGATGGCAGCCTGTGCACCCTAGTTAGCCGTTTGTCTTCTTTCTTATTTGGTCCAGAGCTTAAGTGAGAGAATGAGGATGTGTTCACTGAGCTCAGGAATTGGAGCCACTGGAAATTTACCCCGTGTTGTGTGCTATTCCCTGTAGAAAGGCACAGAAATGCCTATTTGACTCAGATAAGACACCAACAGACCAAAGAAATGATTCCACACAAATCTAGCTTGGTGGTGACTCAACAGACTTATTGGTGCTGCTTATAGGATCATGGCTGAATGCTTACTGAAACAGGGGTGAGTCAAAGACAGTTGTGTCAAAACAAAACAAAACAAAACAAAACAAAACAAAAAAACTGTTGCATCTTTTAGCATTTAGTACCCCAAGACCACAGTTAGGGGGAGATTACAGGCTTAGGTGCAGCTGGCAGGAAGAGGGGTGCCAACCACTTACCCTTCTCCTCTGCTCCTTGCCTCTTCCGGCCAGCTGCATATGATCCTGCATAATCCTCCTCAGTTCCTTGTGTGTGTGTGTGTGTGTGTGTGTGTGTGTGTGTGTGTGTGTGTGTGTGCGGGAGGGTGGGTCTCAGAAGGTCTTGTGGAGATAATCCCAACTGCTTTGATATCAAGATGACACAGCCATGTTCTACTCTGAGGACAGGGGTCCCTAACATCTCACTATCCAAAAATAGGAGGCAGCCTCCTGGTCCTTTTCAGGCTCAGTCATAGAGTGTTTATAGGGCAGTTGGCAGTCAGAGTCATAGTTAGCAGCATTCCGGCTTACAGTCCTGACTCGTCTCCCTTTCATTACAAACATCTCCTATACGTTTGTAGGGAAATGCATATTGTCTCATACGCTTCCTTGTTTGTTTTCTTTGCTTTTTCTAATGCCCTGTGGCGTTTTCTTTTGTTTTTAGGTAAGATTGATGTACCTATTTGTCAAAGATAGACTGTCCTGGTTGGGTATTATTGTCCACGTTGTTCTTGTTGTTGTTTTGTTATCTTACCACAACTGAGGAATTGCCCACATGACCAAACCGTGAGCAAGCCTGTAAGCCCTTTCCTGGTGAAGGACTGATGTTAGAGGGCCCACCCCATTGGAGTGATATTTCCCCTGGACTGGTGGTCCAAGGATGTACATGAGAACAAACTGAGCAAGCCATGAGGAGGAAGCCAGTAGGCAGCACCCTCCATGGCCTCTGTTTGGTTCCTGCCTTTAGGTTCCTAATTTGAGTTCCAATTTGGCCCCAGTGACCTGAAAGTTGTAAGATGAACTAAAAGCTTTACCTCCTGAGTTGCTTTTTTTTTTTTTTTTTTTTTGGTGGTCTTTATACCAGGCAATAGAAACCCTAACAAAGGTAAATGTGGAGTTATGGAAATGTTGACTACTATTAAAAAAAACAACAACAACAAAAACCAAAGACAAAAAATACGTTGTCGTGGTTTGCCCTGGAGTTGTCTGTATTTTGATGCTAATTCCCCTGCCCAGCCACTACTCAGGACTCAGGTGACTTCATCAGAAACTTATAGCCATTTTAATTTGTAAAATAAAGTCGAGAGCCGGTGATTGGGCAGGGGAAGGAAAGGTGGAGCAGAGGAGAGGGGGAGAGAGGGGGTCGAGGAGAGAGGAGGAAGGAAGATGGAGCTGAAGCACGTGGCATGGAGAAACTGCAAGTCATAAGGGATCTCATGGGGGCGGGGGGGGGGTTGGGGACTGGAGTGGTGGATCTGCCCAGTCTAGGCTCGAGCTCATATTCATATTAATCAAGTTGTGTTTTCTTTGCACGGGCTTATTTAGATTGGAGAGGTTACTGCAACACAAAAAACAAACAAACAAACAAACAAACAAAATCTCTACAAAGTTACTCTAAGGAGAGTGGTTTTTAGAAGCCGTATTGAGAAATGGCTCTGTTTGAGAGAATTAACTTGCATTAACTTTCGAGGCTGCATTTGCCAATTCCCTCGTGACTCCCAGAATGCATCTCATCTGGACTCACAGATTTGTCTGTTCAGATATTTCAAATCTTCTCTTACCTGTGCCGACAGAGCGTGTTGGCAGAATAATATTTAAAAAGCTAATAAAATGGCAAGCAGATGGTCAAAACCCCGGGAAAAGAGATCTTACTAAAAATTCTTTGTGAATGCAGACCCTGCTTCTGCTTAAGGGATGTTTTAAAAAACTATATTTAGTTTGACCGCTAACGGAGGTCTTGAAAGAGCTGAGCTTGGTGACTTCTAGAAGACGCTTAGTGATTGCCTCCACCTGAAATAGTTCTTCCCTTCGAAACGGGAGGGAAAATACAAAGACGTTTACTTGATTGCTCGCTGCCGCATGTCTGTGTTGCTACCTAAATCATGGATGTGCAAAAGCCTTTTTCTGATCTGATGCAAGAAAGGCATGGGATTCAGTCTTGCAAAAACAGGAAACAAAAGACTGGGACTAAAGACTAAGACAAGGAATTTCTGTGTCTCTGGTATTTACATTTTCAGCTAGAACAACTGGTTAGTAAGACACAGGCATTCTGCACTGGTACTTGGAATTTAAAAACAAAACAAAACAAAACATCTTTTAAAAGTTTAAACACCATATCACATTCTGTTTTGTTTTTGTTTTTGTTTTTTTTTTAAGATTTAGTTATTCTATATAAGTACACTGTCGCTGTCTTCAGACACACCAGAAGAGGGCATCAGATCTCATTACAGATGGCTGTGAGCCACCATGTGGTTTCTGGAATTTGAACTCAGGACCTCTGGAAGAGCAGTCAGTGCTCTTAACCACTGAGCCATCTCTCCAGCCCCACGTTCTGTTTAAAACCCTGGAATCTGCTCTGGCTGCAAAGGAAACATAGGCAAGCATCTTTGAGAGCTTCCTATAAAGACTTTTCTTTGGTCAATACCCATGTCCAATTAAAAGGAAACCAAAATAAAATTAAACAAACAACAACATAGATCCATGTTTTGGAAGAGATGCTTAATGCCTTTCATTATTCAGAGAGTCCTTCCTGCTACCTTCTCCTCATAGCTCTTAGCTGCCACCACTGAAAATATCAGAGGGGAGATGATGGCTCAACTACACATACTCTCAGATTCCAAAGCGATCTGTATGCGGTCTCTGACTACGGCCCCAATTTCTAAGGTCAGAGGAGGACTGGCAATGCAGGCACGACAATGGCCGATATCCATTCTTACTCTTTGTTACCATATCTGGGGATGGTTGGCTGCTCCGGAGGTGGACCTTCCATCTTCGGTCCATGTACATCTATCACCTATGGGTTCTTAGGAGAGCATGCATCTGTATAAAAAAGTACCAAGGCGATGGAAGGAAGGGCTCAGGACATGGAAGGGGTACTTGCCACACAAACACTGGGCCTTGAGTTTGAATCATCAGGTAGAAATTGCCTGTAATTCCAGTGGGAGCAGAGACAAGAAGGGTCCCTGGGAACACTGGTTAACCTGTCTAGCCAGACTAGTGAACTCCAGGGGCAGTGAGAAATGATTGAGGAACATCCAACATTGAACTCTGTGGCTTCCACATACATATCTGCACATCCAAACACACTTATTCACACACATAGACACATACACACACACACACACACATACACATACACACACACACACACACTATACTCAAGTGGAACTGTACCACTTAATTTTCTTCCAATTTTTTTTCTTACAGTATTAGGTATTTTACCCATGTTTTACATTTTTTTCTCATTTTTGAATCACCCTTTATTTTTATTTTATGTGTAAGAGCATTTTGCACACATGTATGTCTGTATAGCATGTGCATATAGTGCCCCAAGAGTCCAGAAGAGGCATTAGATCCCCAGGGACTAGCATTACAGAATATTATGAGTCACACTGTGGGTGCTAGAAATTGAACCTGGGTCCTCTGGAAGAGCAGGCAAAGTTCTCAACTATAAAAACAATCTTCCCAGACCTTATTCTTCAATTTTTTTTAAAAAAAAAAGCAGAAAGAACCCTTCTTTTTCTAAAGTAAATAGCTTACCAGCTAACTTTGCCCAGAGGTAAATTGTTGGGGGAAAAATTGACTCATTAAATGAGCAAATGGGTCACTGGACCCATAATCTATAGATAAATTGCTATTATGTTAAATAAACTGTAGAGTAATGAATTATTATATAACATAACTATACAAAGTATCACGTTTTCTTTTAAATAATTCCAAAACCGATAAACTGTCTCTCAAAAGTTTTCCTGTCTGTAAGAATGTTCTATTGTTGGAGATGCTCAGCCTACAGTCTGAGAAGCTGATTAACACTGAAGTCAACCATCAACAAGTATTAAGTGCCTAGCTTTAAATATTTTATTATACATATCCAGGTGAAGAAAAAAAGAGGGCCTATTTTTAAAAGGTATGTTGAATATTTGTTTCATTCTCACGAACAAGACAAAAATATTTGTATATTAGCCGACGAGAATGATAAGGGAACATCCTGTCTTAGTTATAGAGTTTTAGCTGTGAACAGACACCATGACCATGGTAACTGTTATAAAGGAAAACATTGAATTGGTGCTGGCTTACAGGTTCAGAGGTTCAGTCCATTATCCTCGAGGTGGGAAGCGTGGCAGCATCCCGGCAGACATGATGCTGGGGAAGGAGCTGAGAGTTCTACATCCAGATTGGCACCGCAAGAGAGAGACACTGGGCCTGGCTTGAGCTTCTGAAACCTTAAAGCCCACTCCCAGTGACACACTTCCTCCATCAAGGCCATACCCACTCCAACAAGGCCACACCCACTCCAACAAGGCCACACCTACTCTAACAAGGCCACACCCACTCCATCAAGGCCACACCTACTCTAACAAGGCTACACCTACTCCATCAAAGCCACACCTACTCTAACAAGGCTATACCTACTCCATCAAGGCCACACCTACTCCAACAAGGCCACACCTACTCCAACAAGGCCACACCTACTCCAAGACCACAGCTCCTAATAGTGCCAATCCCGATGACTCTCTGGGGGCCATTTTCATTCCTTCAGATCATGGTCACAGTGGCAGCTCCCACTTCCTGCAGAGTCATGCCCACAGTCCATCTCCAGTGTGCATGAACGAAGCAAAGCTTTTCCCTAGCAGGTAGGATCTCTTCCCATTTTGAAGCCATAGGTATTTTTCTCTCTGTGCAAATCATTTTAGAATTTCCATATGTATTTCTATTCTCTGACTCACAGATGTTTGCTGTGATTTTAAACTCAACAGGAAAATAATTTATATTCGGTGCATTCCTAGTAGAGACGCTTGAAAAATATGCCAAATGAATATTTCAAACTATGTATGCATATATATATATACATATATATATTTATAGATGATCATCCTAAACGGTACATCTGGGATCAGATGTCTTTAAATATCTACTTTTGAAATCCTTCATGTATTCACAGAAAGCTTGGCTCAAGTTAAAAGACCAGGTGACCAGTGAGCCGGCCAAATGAAGACCTACAGAGAATACGGGAGGCTTATAAACCTGCAATTTCAAAAGATGTATTTTCTATGTAAAATGCAGTCATCCCAGAGATGCCAAGAGGAGTAACTGGTTGTAAGCCCCAAGGTTTGGGGCCTCTGACATTATACACAATTTTTCAGGCATGCATCTTAATTACATGGAAATACTTTTAAAAACTAATAACATCGAAAGAGGTCCTGAGGCTTGGGGATGGAGTCCAAACAGCGCCTTCCTCCAGGGAGTGTACCTATCTCCACTTTTGTAGCACTGCGTATAAGGTTACTGGTCAATAAACACATTAATAAAATGTTTACAAAATGACAAGCTTCCATGACCAGAGGGAGTTTTTCACAGAAGGCACGGACGATATTTTACGAACACGGACAAGCAAAGCGAAGCAATCGTGTGACGAGGTTTCTTTCCAACACTTGTTGTTATCCATGTAAACGGGCACGGCTTGCTTCCCCGTACTCACTTCTGGGTGTCTTCAGAGACTATTCAAGGTTGGATTAATGTGTTGCAAGTAGACGTCAGCACACTCGAGCCTGAGCGTAGTCGGAATTGGCAGAGCAGAAATGCCTGTTTTTAATGTACTTTCTGCAACCCGTTCACATCTGTTGCCCTGTTCCTTCCTCTTGAGCTTTGCTTTTGAGGAAGAAGATAGATGACGATGCTCGGGTTTTAAGTCTTTACAGTGCAGGGTTCTAAGAGCCCGGGCGGACATCAAAGCCTAACGTCCTCTGTATTCGTGTCTAGACACAGAGCTTCCTTACTGGATTGCATCATTGACTGTTGCCCTAGAGCCGGTCAACAGACAAGCTTTGCAAACCTTCGGAAAGCATTCTGGGTTTTATGGGCTGCAAGGTCCTCATAGCAGCTCCTCTCACTGCAAACAGCCATGGCAGGGAAGACTGGATGTGGCGGGATGAGATTAAAACCCCACCCGCAAACTTAAGTGGCGACTTGGATTCAGCTCACCCCTGGTTGGCAGAATCCGCAATGAAGTGAAGAACTTAAGAGCAGAATCAGGAGGGAAAGCTAAGGTCATTACCCGCTTCTGTCTTCCCCACCCAAAGGACTCGGGTACTTCATACTCTTGTAAGCTCTGACTAAGTAAAACTCACCCCCCACTCTCTAACCTACTTTCCTTTTTCTACTCCCAACACCAGGTAGAAGGAAAACACAAGTAGCCATCCTGGCAATGACATACTGTGCTCTGGCTGTATTTAAGGGATACATTTAAGGGCTGTATTTAAGAATGAGGTAAGGACACTGCATTGTAAACGGGTGGGACCTAATCCCAGGCAGACCAGATGCAGAGACACAGGATTAGGAAGTGACTCAGTGCCCAACTCAAGGACAAGGTTCTCCTGGTAAAGCTGATTTTGGAAACATGAGGCCAGGTATAGGGCACAGACCACCATGGATTTTAGCACCTTAGTGACTCTCTGACATGGTTTCCAAATTTTCTTGAGCCTACTGTGTTTTGCCTGGAAAGTGGAGCTAATATTTATCTTTTTTTTTCCTCCCCAAACTGGTAGAAAGTCCTATCATTTATGGTCCACAAAGTACTTAGCGCCGACATTCTAGACTCGACTGAGGGAATAATGGATGCTCTGTTACAGAAGTTTGACAACTGTTTACTAATTGGAACAATCTACAGCCCAGGCCACAAAAGCTGGGATCTTTAAAGAAATAGCCATTTCATTGGTGTTCCTGTATTTCTGAGGGAAAATGTCAATTGCCTCTCGCAGTTATGATCAATGCTTAACAAAAGATATCGAGCCTCCAACGGTTACCTGTTTCTTTCTTCTGGGTTTCCTTCTCTCTGTTTTGACTACTTTATTAGGGTTGGGACCTGATTTGGTCAGGCAGGCTTTCCCTCCAGTGAGAATTCATGGGCTCTGTCACCGTAGAGTCCAGAATAAAGTCCAGTTGTGTTCCAACTCAGTCTTCAGATGATTGGTAATGAGAGAGAAGGCCAATGTATTTCCCCCTTTGAAGGCAGCCTGGGACCACCCAGGAGCTCGCCTGGCTGGAGAAAGTCGAGGCATGTTTACGTAGGAATCCGAGCTGTAGAGAACATGGAACACCTGTGCTCTGTGGGCCTCGTGGCCCCAATTAGCTTCTGGAAAGAATTCAGGGTAAAAGCTCCTTAATGCAATGCCACCGTAGTGCCTCAGTCCCCAGCACCCAAAATGGTCTCCTTAGTTCAGTGAGCTATGTGTCAGGCACAGTCACTAACAGCTCACTTACTCAGTGGAGGGCCATTCAGAAAAGAGACTGGACTTACCGGATGACGAGTGTTCACACAGGAAGCTGACAGTACAGTATGAAAAAGGACTTTCAGAGTCAAGAACCATTCATGATGAAAACGGCTTCCCGGTGTAGCGGAAGGGAGGGCCTACTGGAAGAAGGAGGGAAAGATGTTCACCAGGGAGGGAAGGGGGATTGGGCTACACTGTGTTTCTTTAGGAGGTATTTCTGAGCACCCACGATGCATGGACTGGTGCTTCCTCAGTTCTGACACATTGAAAAGGCTTGATCATATGAAGATAAATACAGCAATAGTTTTCCTTTGAAACTTTTCAAGATGAATCTGGAAGAGGGCAGGTAGCCAAGGATGATGGTAGGACTACGGGTAGCTAAGGATCATACCACCACAACCTCGCGCGTCACGTCAGGGCCCACCGAGCGAGTCTCCCAGTTAGCTTCATCTGTCAACATGACACAGTCCAGAGTCATCAGATAAGACTCTCAACTGAGTGATTGCCCAAACCAGACTGGCCTGTGGAAACATCTGTGGGAAGGATTGTCTTGATCATTAGTTGATTTGAGAGGGCCGAGTCCCTGGGCAGGTTTTTCCTGAGCTGGGTGTGGAAGCTACCTGAGAAGTCTGAGTAAGTGAGCAAGCGTTTGTCTACAGTGTCTGCTTCGAGGTCTTGCCCTCTCTTCTCTGAAAGGCAGCCTGTGGCCTGGAAGTGTAAGGCTAATGAGCCCATTCCTCCTTGAGGTACTTTTGGTCAGCGTGTTCTATCAGAGCCACAGACCGGACACTAGAACAGCAGGTGCTGCTCAGAGAAGTAGAAGCTTAGAGCTGGTGATACTGAGTCTTAAATATCAATCGTGGAAGAAGAGGGCATGAAGCAGTTCCAGGCGGAGGGAACAGCATTTAAAAAAAAAAAATCACAGTCAGAAGCACAGTGATGTTTCAACTAGTTTAAAGTGTTGTCATGGAGATGGGCACGGTAGTGTCTGCAAGCCACTGGGCAGGCAGGGCCGGGAGAATCAGTTACATTCATCCTCAGCTACATGGTGAGCTAAAGGCCAGCATGGGCTATTTGAGATCCTATCTTAAATACATTACGTTTTAGAAATTAAAACACTATTGCTAGTGGTGGGTCTCATCTCTTGCAAAAAAAAAAAAAAAAAAAAAACATGTTGTCCAGGAAGAATCAAATCTGTGACTAATGCACATCTATGATGACATTAACAACAAATTTAAATAGTAAAAAAAAAAAAGAAAGAAGACAGTAGAAAGGACATAGTAGACATTTAACAAATAACTGTAGAATGAACAACTCTTAGCTGCTCTTACATGTCTTTATTTTGTGTGCATGTATGTGCCACTGCTGTGGTTTGCCCTGGAGTTATCTGTATTTTGATGCTAATTCCGCTGCCCCCAAGGACAGCTGCCTAGTCAGTACTCAGGAATCAGGTGACTTCCTCAGAACCTTCTCCCCATTGAATTTGTAAAATACAGGTGAGGGCTGGTACAGGATAGAACGAGGCCTGTCATTGGAGGAGAAGGAAGGATGGGCGGGACAAAAGTTTGAGGGAAGAGGAGGAGACAAGGGGAGACTAGAAGTAGGGGCAGAGAGAACATGGAGGCTGATGTTAAGATTCCATGCTGTACCTTTACAGGTTGTTATGAGTGTTCTTAAGGGATGGATGTGCACAGGGCTTTGTATGTCTAGGTGGGCAGTTATAGCTTGTCAATTGGGTCAGAGGTTATTGTGTTGTGTGTTCTTTCATGTGTAGATTTAAGTGTAAGGGAGTGTGGGGCCGCTGGCCTGGGCCACCACAGAGTTGGGATGTGTGTGTCTGGCATGGAAACCTGCCTTGGGAACTAGATAGGTAGAGAGATTGCTGCCAGGCACAGAGAGAGGCCTTCGGCAGTGTGATAAGAGGTTATTGTGTTGTGTGTTCTTTCATGTAGCGATTTAAGTGTAAGAAAGTGTGCGGCAGCTGGAGACGATGGGCCGCCACGGAACTGGGATGTGTGCTTCTGGGAAGATATCTACCAGATATCTTGGGGCCCCACAGTGCCCGACCAAGAGCGGGTAAAAGACTTTTATTTTTTTTTAACTTTACAACCACATGGCACCACACGGGTATAGAGTTCAGAGGACACTCTGTGGTGGGAATCTGTTATCTTCTTCCACCTTGGATCCCTGGGTTGAAGCCGAGGATGTCAGGCTATACAACAGATGTCTTTATCTGAGGCATCTCCCCGGCTCCCAAATCAAAAGTCTTTAGGATGGTATGGTACAGAGACACAGCGCGTGGCAGACGTGGGCACGATAAAAGCGTCTATTATGGAAGATCTACCGCTGGATGTGCTGGTGCCTATCTATAATGTACAACTCGGGAGGCTGGAGGCAGGGGCATCACTGGTTTGGGAGTACGCAGCAAGACACTGCCTTTAGGAGCAGAGACGAGGAGAAAGGAAGAAAGACACGGTTATCTCCAGGGAAGAAAGACAAGCTGCCAACACGCTACTCTGGGTGATGAGTTTGCTGACATCGCCTACTCTGCTTTCTGAATGCTTAAATATTTGCAACTTTGAAACACACTCCGGCGGTTGCTAGCTGTAACTCAACAAGAGGAAGGCCTTGCCAAATGCAGGTTTTGGCTGGAGCAACAGAAGCAAGCCTGCTGGTGTATCATCACCTCCGCCTGGACAGTTTGATCAGACCCGGGATTTGCACGTAAGGACACGTGTTCAGGTCTGTTCTGAGGGGAGAGAAGAATGAGAAGAGGCTCACCACCCAGCCACGGTCTGTGGGGAACTCTTGAAGAAATGATGATATGTGGAAACTGCCTCCAGAATTCTAGTGACTGCCTTCCAAATACTTTCCCAGTGAGGATGTCAAACATTCCCCCATATAGCTTCAGAAGGCAGACTCACCCTGGTGTTGCGTATGTCTTTTAACCGAACAAATTGAATTATGTAAGCCCTGCACAGATAACCTAGTTTTTAAGAGAAAAATGCAATTATATAACGTAGGCCACACCTCTAACCACTTCATTTAATGAGAGCCCATGAGCCCCAGAGTGAGCATGGATTCCTTTTCTTACAGCCATTTCCCGCTCAGAGCATGAGCTTCTTGTCTACAGGAGTACCATTGTAGCCACGAAAAATACATTTTGGGAGTTATGAGGATTGAATTTAGGACTTTGCACACACTAGGTGTGTTCTCTACCACTAAGCTATGCCTCTAGTCCTGAAAATAAAAGTCCCATTTTTATCCATTTGTCTCTGAAATGTAGAATGACTACCATTTCAACTTTCGACCATAGAAACCATGATCAGTTTCAACGGTGGAGGGGAGGGATGTTGGTTGAAGAATGAAGGCCTGAAAACTCTTGGTTCTTTCATGAACCTGCTTGGCTATCTTTCCCTGATGCCTCATGGTGAGTTTAGGAGCAAGTCTCCTGTAGAAGAGGCTACTTCTCAACAGAATCACCAGGGGAGAGCTGCAGGGAGCCTTCTCTTGCTCCATCCGAGGTAGAAGTTTCTAGTAGCTCTTTGGGGGAAGTTACATCAGAGCCTTCTAACCAGAGACAAGAGTGTGATTTTTCATTGCAGACAAGACGGTTTGGTGAAAGCAGTAAATTAGACGGAATCTAATTAGCCTCTTGTGATCTATGGTACAAAGAACAGCCTCGCCCTGCATCGTTGCACCAATTCCTTCTGTCTGTTCAATCCTTCCTTCATCTGCTTCTTCTTCTGATCTTTTCAATGCAGCTCCCTCTATTATGACAGCATTTCTCAGTCCATCCCAGCTCAAGTGCTCTAAGCAGATGGTGCCCTGTAGCTGCCCGTGGCTGTACTTCTAATAGTGGTTCCGTTGCCCTTAAAGGTGTTTTCTTCTCAGTTCCTGGCCCTTGCTTTATAAGGAACTTCCTTTGTCCTGGTATAGGTGGTTCTTCCGTAGGTAGATATTTCCATTCTGATATTTGAATAATCAACGATGTCTTAGAGAAGAGAAGAGATCAAGATTATAGTCACCGGGCAGTGTTCTCATGAGAGAACAGTTAGAACTTGGGGATTTGCTCAATCACCTTTCTTCCTTCTTTCTCACACATGGGCAGTAGGGAGAGCTCACTCAAATGTTGGGGATGGCCTCTGGGGGCTGGTCCCCTTTAAGGGTCACCAGTGATTGCTATGGGCTGATGGGGGAGACCACAACCAGGTCTGCCAGTTGGAACCTACACGGGGCTCTCTGCTTGTGGCTTGTTGACCTCTTCTTGGCTCCTTCTCCAGGGTCCAGGAGCAGTGTCCCCAGAGAACAAGGAAGAAACTAGATAGTCTTCAGTGGAATAGCTTTTTGAAGCCATAGTGCTACCTCTGCTATGAGTGTAAGAGCTGTCCATTCTGAGACTGGAAAATGACATCTTGCTTCTTTATCAGAAGAGTGTTGGCCTCAAGCTGTAAGAAGGTTATATGGCATGAGAGATCCTACAGCAACCCTCTTGGGAAGTAAGATCTACCATACAATGGGTGGATGTGAAAACAAGGCTGGAAACATCTGTCTGATAAATTACCATTTCTTTCATTTATTAGTGAAAAAAAAAACCACTCCAGACCTTATGTCTTAGAGTTTCCATTGCTGTGAAGAGATACTATGACCAAAGCCACTCTTATAAGGACCACATTTAACTGGGGCTGGCTTACAGGTTCAGTCCATTATCATCAAGGCAGGAGCATGGCAGGTTCCAGGAAGGAGGAGATGAGAGTACAGCATCTTGTTCCAAAGGTGAATGGGAGAAGACTGGCATCTTCAGGTAGCTAGGAGGAAGCTCTCAAAGCTCACACCCACAGGGATGCACCTCCTCTAACAAGGCCACACCTACCAACAAGGTGACACCAAATAGTGCCACTCCCCGAGGCAAGCATATGCAAACCACCACATCTTATTTATAACGTTCCTCTCGAGAGTACAATTTCAAACCTACTCTTTAGTTGGCCTGACTAACTTACTAAATGTATGCAAGGCAGCTAAAGCGGGTACCTGAATTAGGGTAAAGCTCATGTGTTGCACAAATGTGGCGAACTCTCTGCTATGATCACCACATCAAGGAGCAAGACTGCTGTAAAGCTTTTTTTAGCTCTTGCTCTTGCAGTCAACCACAGGCTGAGGCTTTGAACTCACCTGAACAGAACGGGTGTGCCACTCAGCAAAGTGCAAGTTTGCACAGGTGAATGGAGAAGAGTCGCTCCTCCCTGATCTCTTTTGTCCCTCTAGTTCCCTTTCTGAGCCTTCTTCTCCTGGGACAAGCATTTCTACAAAGTCGCTCTTGCCCTAAGATGCTCAGTCAAGCAGGCAAGAGAACCAAACTAGACACTTGCTGCATAAAGCTGTGGTTCTCAACCTGTGGGTCGTGCGTGACCTTTTAGGGGGATGTCAAACAACTTTTTCACAGGGGTCACCTAAGACCATCAGAAAACACGTTATGACTCATAGCAGCAGCAACACTACACTTATGAAGTAGAGATGAAAGTAATTTTATGGTTAGGGATCACCCAACATGAGGGACTGTGTTGAAGGGTCACAGTGTTAGGAAGGTTGGGAACCGCTGGTCTAAAGCCACAGAATACTGTTTTGAATCTCAGCCTAGCATCGAGCAATGGTTAGTAGACTCATTGCAGTAGAAGAATACGTGCGCAATGTACACTCCAGAGCTTCAAGGAACAATTTTAAAAATCGCACTTGGAAACTCTCAGGTTACCGGTTTCTTTTGGTTCACTAGAGTAAGAGAAGGGAGGAAAGGAGGAAGAGGAAAGAGGGAGAGGAATGCTCTGTCCTCTGCTCTGGCGAGAATTCTCCCTAGGTAGAAACACTGTTACTCTTATCATCTCTGAGTAACACTCAAGAACCCGGTGAGCCGATTGAGTATGGTATGACTTCAAAGCTTCAGAAATGCCAGAAGAAGTAACAGGAAAGTATCCACAGGACAGTTTTGAAACTCACTGTGCTATTAGGAACTATAACCGTACCAATGGAGTTCAAATTGTCTCCCCCAAGGGGCAGGGATCGAAGAGTAGGTTTGTGTCTGCTAAGAGAAATTCAGTCTCCTTGCCTACCTTTGGAAATATTTGGGACTATAAATTTCTTTAATCTCTTTCCGAATTCAGACTGAGGACTGGCAATTGCTTAAATTTAGTAGGAAAAAAAGGGGGGGCAGGGTGCAGGGAGAGTTTACCCTCAAGAAAGGGTCAAGACTCTTGTATGCATGAAACACCCCCCCCTCCCTCTCTCTCTCTCTCTCTCTCTCTCTCTCTCTCTCTCTCTCTCTCTCTCTCTCTCTTTCTCTCTCTCTCTCTCTCTCTCTCTCTCTCTCTCTCTCACACACACACACACACACACACACACACACACACTCCATAGCAAAGAATTACAGAAATCTATTACAGACCCCAAGGCCTGATGTCATTTTATATAAGGACAAATGTCCTTGGTTTTACCCAGGAAGAGAGCAAGGTCATCTGAGTAAGAAAGTGAGGGTTGGACTATCCAATAAAGATAGTTCTGTGCCCGCATTAGAGCGGAGGAGACATTGCTCTCCTCTGTCTCTAAGAATCCAGCATTTAAGAGAATTCAAGCCATTACAAAAACCGTGAAGGGGACATAAAATCCTCCAAACCTAAATCCTAGGGCTTTTAACAGAACACCTCCCCAAAGGATAGGCCATTTAGATGTCAAGAAAACCTCTTATTTTGCACCGACATTGGAATAGCTCCTGGCTTTCAAGACATGATGATCCGATGCAGGCTACGGGCTGCCGTGTCTCCCACACCTACTGTACTGGCTTCTGAAAGAATTCCTGGTATAGCCCTGCTGAGAATGGCTTCTTCACAAACACCACAGAGCAAGTAGGATAGCCTGGTCTCCTGAGATGAACGGGGGAGAGGAGAGGACATGTCGGGTATGGTGTGAAGGCCAGGCTGGCTCATCTCAACACTGCTCTCCCATGACAATCGGAGAGTGTCATCCGGCTCATCTCAGGGCTGCTTTTCCATTGGCCCGATGTCACCCAGGCTTTCAGAGCCAGCTAATCACAGAGGCTGTCTCATCGATGACAGGAGAACTTAGAATTTGCTTAGGTGTCAGTACATCTAAGTCCAGTGGCCGGAGTTTAGAAAATGGTATTCAATAATTCTAGAGGAGACTATGTTCAACCCCTGACCATACAGAATTGTTCAGGTAATGTGTTTCACCAGAACCTTGTTAGACTGGCTTTTTGTTTCAATCGTGTGTGGGCGCTCCTTGGATAAAAGTGCTCTCTCTGTTGTTTGAGGACATATCAAGGCAGCTGCCACTACCAAGGTCACAGGGCCTCTTGACAGCATGTGCTTGTTGACGGTGTCCTCCCTCCTCTACCTGATAAAATTCTCACATAGCTCACATAGTTTGGGTACAAGAGGTCTGAGATACGCAACAGAGACTGCCCTAGATTGGTCTCCAGGGGACAAGGTATATCTGCTTGTACAATGTTTTCTGTCTTCCAAGTCTTGTGGAACAGATGACCTAGTTCTGGTTTTGAATATTATACCATTTATTTCTTTTGTCCACAAATTCAATTTTTGATTCCATATAAGTCTTACCTATTAGTTTCATAGGGTTTTGAAATATAATCAGTTCTCAGAACCTTGTAATGGCTTGAATAGCCACTCAGGTAGGAGGATGGGGGAATGTTTAACCTTTGCACTTAGACTTTGATTTTGCTCCAGACTCCAAGGTATTCAAACATGTCATCTCTTCTATCTAGGTAGCCATTTCAATTTGCTTTTGATTTTAAATGAATTATGGAACTTCCAGGAAGTACCATCAATTCTGGTATCTTCCAACCAGTGATCTCTACATATGGAATAACATATTTTAAAAAGAGGTAAAATACTTTGTAGGTAGATGGTTTTATTGGGCATGGGCAGCAGCTTGGACACAAGTGAATCTTTCTGTGATGTGGTAGCACCCTGAGAAGTAAATGTGCATTCTCGTCTGACATTCTCATTTGCTCTCATTTGAATGGCAGCTCTGGAGAGCTACAGATCTCTGCTAAAAACATCGAAAGTCAACTGCTTCAGAGACAAAGATGATACTGTCAGCGGCATGGTGACGACGGAAAACATGAATCCTGCCATTTCAAAGGGCAAAGCCATTTAAACTCTCACTGTAACCTCAAGCTAGAGAACACTAATCCAACCGCAATATTTGTTTCCCACAAATGAATCTGAAATTAAAACACCATTTTTCTTTTTCTGTCTTGGCCATGGCTCTGGGGGTTGGGGTTGGTTTTTTTTTTTTGTTTGTTTGTTTGTTTGTTTGTTTGTTTTTAAACATAGTGATTGGTGGACCCAAAGGCACTGTGGGTTTTCATATTGAAGTGAATCTTTGCAAAGATCTTGCGAGTTACCTTTCTTTCTTAGAGGTAACTTTAGTCTGGCATAAATCTTGGCTTATTTAGTTGTTCTCGAACACTTTGAAAGATGACACGAGGGTAGCGGGGCACGTGCCTGCAATTCCAGCATTTGGTGGGCGGAAGGTAAAGGACTGAGGGTTCAAAACCAGCCTGGGTTCCATACCAAAATCCTGTCTCCAAAAATAAGCAAATAAATAAAATTAAAAATAATTTTAAAAATTACATGGCTTGGTTGAGAAAGGTTTAATGCCCTTCCGTCTTTCAAGAGTTTCAGGAAATCAATATGCTCAATTCTATATTTCAGTGAAACACAGTGCTACTCAACCACCAGAAGGCAGTTGATGACTTACAGGTGGCCAGAATTCTTTAGATGTAGCTTTCTTCATTGTGGTTGACATCCTTTTGTTTTGTTTTGATTTGGTTTAGTTTATTTTTGCTTTTATCATTGTTTTGAGATGAGGTTTCTCTGTGTAGCCCTGGCTATCCTGGAACTCACTCTGTAGACCAGGCTGACCTCAAACTCATGGACATCTGTCTGCCTCTGTCTTCCAAGTGCTGGGATCAAAGGTGGGTACTGCCATGCCCAGTCTGTGGTTGTCATCGTGACAACCTGAAGGCATTTGAGATCATGCTTGAAACAACCACTTCTGCTTCTGCAAAAATAGCTCAGTAATAAACCAAAAATACTTATTGACAGCTCATTTTATTTTTTAGATTAAATACTTATTGCACTCATTCATGGTGGGCATTGGGCAAGGTGTGCCACATACAGCCCTTGTGGGGAGGTTGAAGGACGGTTTACAGAGCTTGGTTCTTTCTTTCCACCATGTGCATCCTGGGAGTGGGACTCAGGCGTCCAAGCATGGTAGTAAGCGTCTTTAACCACTGAGCCACCTCACAGGCCACCAACTGATTTTAATAGTAACGAAATGCATGCTTTATTCCACACTTGATTCTAAGAGTTTTCTGTGTGTTTTCGTATCTAACACTCAATATTTCCCCATAATTTCATTACCCACCTACAAATGAAGGCATGAGAAAACCTCCTAAGGTTAAATAACTGAATTGGACAGTTAGTAAGTCGCAAAGCCAGTAAGTTACAAACCGAGCTGCTGGGCTAGCTCCAGGGTGGAAACTAGATACAAAATAAGGAAATATTGTTTTGTCAGCATGAGACTCAGTGGGGATGACACAAAAATAAATAGTGTGGGCAGGTATGAGAAGAAAGGGCAACACCAAGCTGAAAAGGCCCCTTACTCGCAATCTTTAAGAGGCTTTAGCATAGAGCAGTGAGGCGGAAGTGGGAGCTGGAGACACAAGACAGGTGGGATGATTTCTGAGCAAACCTTAGGGTTTGGTGCTGACTATAAACCAGAGGTTGTCTGACTTCTACAGGTCTGTCCTATTTGAAAGGTGTTGGTTTGACACAGTGAGATTTCCTTTATAGGAAATTAGGTGATAATTTAGAAAATTGTTCAGAATGGAAAAACCATGCAAGGGAACACAGGTTTACTCCTATGGGACATTCTATTGAACCAGGGTGGTTTCAAAGGTTTGAATTTGTGACTAAGACATACTAAATTAAAACTGCATATTATTTCATATCCCAAACTGAGCGGAGCACCTGAGGGAGACATGGAGAAAAGGGCAGAAGATGACGACATGTGACTGTCCACCTTGGCAAATCCTACATCTAGGGGCAAAAGCAAGGGACACATGAAAGCCAGGAGCCTACCACGATAAGAGCTGTTATTACATTATTTATCTAATAGCAAATGGGGTGTGAGTACTAATTGCTTGGAGGCCTGTGTACTTACTCAATGAGAGACAAAATAAAGACCAATATTGGCTCAAAAGAAAGATACAGAAATCCATTGTTAGATGAAATAAATGGTCTTGACTGTCAACAGTTTACAGGGGGTCTGTTGTGTTCATGAATACTGTCATGAACTGTTCTTTATTTTAGTATTCTGAGTTGCCACCAATTTTCCTAAAAGTTTAAACTTATACCTTCTGTCATACTTTAAATGAAATACAATTTTAATAACTTAGTTTGCTGTTTTATGCTTGTTTGGGTTTTTTGTTGTTATTGGGGTTTTTTGTTGTTTTTTTGTTTGTTTGTTTTTGTTTTTTTTGACAGGATCTCTCTACTTTTGGTTGTTCTGGAACTCAGTATGTAACACATACTAGCCTCAAACTTGTATCGATCTGCCTGACTCTGCCTCCTAAGGGCTGGGATCAAAGGTGCACACTACCATGCTCATCTGGGATGTAACCCTAAGCCAGTGAGACCCTAAGTTACTGAATTTGTCTTTTCTCTTTTGCAACAACAACACACTACTCCAGACTGGGTATGTTATAGAGAAATGAGAGTTATTTGGCTAAAAGCTTTGAAAACTGGAATCCTAAGATCAGGTAACTTCACTGGTTTGGGCTCTGAGGAGCCTTAAGCTCACCTCATGGAGATGGCATTAAAGGAAATGCATAGGGAAGAAGGAGCACTCATGACAGGAAGCCGGACAAAATCAGGGCCACAATTCATCCCGTCAGAACTAACAAGGATCCCACGAGAACCACATTAACCTAACCGGTTTTGAGATTGGTGTCCCCAAGACCTAATTACCTCCAGGTAGGGTCCACGTCTTAGAGTCTACCCTCATCTTCATTGGCACTGTGAGGCCCAGGCACCACTAGAGGACAAATCCTGTGTAAGCTGAAGCAGTTGACATCTTCAACATTTGAGCAATCCGTGTCCAGTTTACTCTCATGTTCACAGCTCAGACTTTTATACCAGAACAACAATGATTCATCTGAGTGAGCTTGAATTGTTTAGTGGTAGTCTCGGGGCTTCTGTGTTCCTGCTTAGATACATAATATTTATCTTAGTGCTGATGACATAAGTTTAACCTACACCTTTCAAAGGACTCGAAGTGATGCTGAGATGCGCCCCCCACCTCTGCTCTCAACACCCCACACACCTTTTCTTCGTTGTTTTATCTACAGAAAACCACAGCCAATCAAGATGAAGACTTGTGGAGCCCAGTCTTAATATTTTTAAGTGTGTGGAAAAGAGTGTTTAGAGAGCTTCGCGCAAAAAGCTGCTTGAACTCAACATAACCAAAAGACACAGCCACAGTTGGTCATGCGCAGGGAATGCACCATCACCCTCCCCCAATATCTCACACTGTAGTTGATTATAAATATAATCAATACATGAACTCCCCAGATCGATGGCGAAGAGACAAACCTTAACGATTTCTGCAAAGCAGCCTTTATAGAGTGGAGGAGAATACACAGCTGACAGGGAACCGCTGGGTTATGGCGACCACCCAGGTGGTGCCATAAGTTGGAAGTAGCCCTCCTCCCCCAGCCCTCCGTCAATGCAGCTCAGAACGAATTGGCTTTTCAGGAATGCTGAGAGAAAAGGAAAAGCCGGCCAAATCTTCCTGGCAGAAGTAGTTCCGATCCGGGGATTAGAGCCTGTCAATTAGGGGTGTCCGAATGGGACTGAGGGAAGAAGAAGGAAGTGTAGCTTAAGCGCCAGGGGACACTCTAATATTTTTATTTTATTTTATTTTTAGGAGGGGGAGAGCAAGCGCTAGGAAAGATTTTCCTCAATCTGCTTGGAGTCAGTCCCGATCCAGATTTCCTTCCGGAAGAAACGAATCAAGGACCTTGCAAGGACTGGGGGTGGGATGGGGAGCCGCAAGCCTAGGTGGCCGGAGCGTGGCACGGCCTTGTCAGGGGCTATCGTATGGATAGACCCGAGGCCATTTCGGTACCCGAGCAGCCGCCTGCTGGACCGAGCGTGTCAGGATGCTCCAACTGGCCTCCCCCGCGCGGAGAGCCCCAGCCGTCTGCTCTGTGCCTTGGGTCAGAGGGCCCGCGCCGGCAGGGGCGCCTTTGAAGTCTCGGCAGCAGACTGGGTGGGAGATGGATGACCTAGGAGGGATAGGGACGAAGGGGCCCAGCTTGGTTCTCACGATCCGCGGTGCGAGGGGCCACTGCGCAGTGCGGGCCGCGGCTGGGGCAGAATTCGAATGAGAGCACGTGGGTGATACCGGAGGATGCGCGCGCAGGGGCACCGTCCCTAAATGTGAGCCAGGAGGTTTCGCGCGGGACATAGTCTCGGTGAAAGTGAAGGTGGTACACGTGAGAGAACCCGGCGTGAGGTGGAGGCGATGGCGAGATTGTAGTGTGTTAGTTAAGGGGTGGAGGAGTGTCAGGAGAAGGGACCTGGCAGCGTGGGTGCAAGCAGAGAAAGGGCGATCCTGACCGAGTCACGGGGCCCCTAGCCTGGACCGCTGGGCGGCGTCTGCCGAGCATCGGAGTTCGGCCTCTCGGGAATGGGGATGGAGGGACTAGCCGCAGAGGGGCAATGGAGTTGGTAACTTTCTTCTCAAAGGGGAAAAAGAAACCGACAAACAAGGGACCCCCTAGAAGATATCCCGAGGTAGGGTGGGAGTAACAGTCAAATCACTACTAGGCCCCACCCCTTCCAGACTCCGCCCCTTCAGACTGAGGGGCGCCGGCCTGCAGCCAATGGGCATCTCGCAACGACGTCTGGGCTGCAAATCAACTTTAGGCGCAGCGGTGCCTTTTGTGGTTCGACCTTAGCCAGGTGTGGAGCTGGCTGGTTTCATCTGTCCAGCCTTTGGGTCTGGAGAGAGCAGAGGCTGCTTGCTGGCAGGTCAGGGAGCTTGTCTTCCTCCAGCCTTTTTGGGCATAAATCATAATCTACCCTGAGGCACACTAGGTAGAGATTACTTGCTAAAAGTTCTCCAAAGAGAGCAAGGAGGTGCGCGGGGGGCGGGGGGGGGGGCTGCGTTCTCCCTCGCCCTAACTAACTTCTCACGGGCGCCTCATGTAAATCTATAAACTCACGGCGCCTCATGTAAATCTATAAACGCGGCCGTTCAAAACGAACGAATATTTGTTGACCTAGGAGTGAAAGTAACAAAGCAGGGAAGAGATTTGGGATCTTGGAGGGACAGGATGTGATGAGCAAGAAGGAGTTTTGAAAGTCACCTAGATCATACTCCCCTTATGTTGCATTTTCCTGTTCATGTTCAGGTTGTGATCTTGGGGTACAAGGTAAATAGGATTCCCTAAGTTATGGTGGCGAGGAACAGAGTTTTGAAATGAAGGAAGAAAATAACCGAATAGAACAAATTGGAATCGTGAAAACAAGAAGATATGAACAGAGATCTATGGTGTGGGGATGCTCACAAAATTGCCTTCTGTTGTCTTCAGACTCAACTGACACCCCTGTGTTTGTTGCACGAGAACTCAGATCTGGGTCCTGAGGTAGCTACAGGATTACTGGATGGAGTGGAAGTCCCAAGGGACCAACCTGCTACAAATGCGCTGGGCTGGTGGGTGGCGCTCCTTTGTTTAAAGTTCTGGGTTTGAATCCAAGACCTGGTGTAAATGCCCCCCCCACCATGTGTCTCTGTGTCTGTCTGTCTCTCTCTCTCTCTTCCTCTCTTCCCCTCCTTTTTTCCTCTCAATTTCCTCACGCTTTCCTCCATCTTACCATGTCTATTTACCAAGCTCTAAGCCAAGGGAAGCACTAGCCGGCTGGCTTCATTTGTTGTTTGCTACTGCAAACAGTTTGCTCCTCAGACAGTCTGTTTCAAAATAACTTTATTTGATGAAAAGGGGTTGATTTGTAGCAGCAAATATATCTTATCAAAGACACTACTGTAATCTCCTGTACTGGTGCCAGGGGATTGGCTCAATGGGTAAAGTGCTTAAAGAAAAAAGAAAAGAAAGAACTGAGCCTGGTCTGGCCTGTAACCCGAGCTGGAGGGGACAGTGACAGAGTGAAGGACAGTGACAGTGACAGAGGGGAAGATTTGTTTGTTAGCTAGCCAGTCTACCTGAAATGCTGGAGCTCTAGGTTGAGTGAGAGATCGAATCTCAGACACTAAGAGGAAGACACAAGACATCATTCCCTGGCCTCCACACATGTGCGCACACGACACAGATCGTACTTATACCATCACTTGGCGTTAAGGTTAAAAGAGGAGCATGTAGATAATGTTTATGACATCATAATTGCTGAAGCTTCGAAATTAAACAGCATGCTCTTTTTAAAAACCTGCCAGAAGGTTTGAAGCAGCATATCAGTGGGGGGGAGGAGAGGAGAGGAGAGGAGAGAGAGGAGAGGAGAGGAGAGGAGGGGAGAGATGTTATTTTCTTTTCTTCAACCAAATGCTTAATAACAGGTATCTCTGTAGCCTTACCTCTATAGCCTTACAAGGCATAGGATTCAGTAAGAATGAAACAAATGCAAAGCAAAAATAAGTTGTCAAAAGAGGACATTTCCCACAGTGTCATGATGTAGCCTTTACCCCAACTTGCTGTCTCAAAAATCCATATTGTTAACTATTAGGGTTTTTCTTTTAACCTTTTTAAGAAGTGAAACAAGACAACACTCCTTGACTTTTACCCCGCTTCTCGGCTCAGGGTTATGGATCCTGTTTTTATCACACCTCCAAGCTACACAGAAATCATCAAATTCCACATCCTCTGTCCTGCCATAGCCGGCCCTTTGCTTTCAGCAGGAATGCTTGCACAGCCTGGCTTACTGCTTTTCCTGGCCCTCCTCAGTGTCCTCTTCTCATTCCCATCCAGTGGGACTTTCTCAGACCCGCCATCGAATAATGACAGATAGACTCTTTAATATTTTATAGCTCAGGTCTTTTAGCTAGGGAAGGTCTCCCAGCCAGCGAAGTAGTCTAACCCAACTCATCCTAGTGCGACGCCCTGGCACTCGGCTAGCTCTGCTTCTCTGCCATGTTCTGATCCATTTACCTGTTAACCTCTGTGTCCCTGCATCTCATGTCTTCTCTGTCTCTGTCTCTCTCTTCTCCCCATCCCCCTTTGGAAGTTTGGCCCTCCATTTCCAGATCCTTACTATAGCCAATCAGATATAATCCCAGGTTTCCTCTAGGCTAGTGAGGCAGGATGAACTTTTCCAAAATACAAGGGCAACGATTACAACATCAAGATCCTGACAACCTTCAGCTCTCTGATGGGACAGAATTAACAATTGAATATACAGAGGCACACCTTCACGGAACACTCCCAGTGCCCCCTTCCCACTCTCTCCACACTTTAATCCCACACAGCCAAGGTGATAGTATTTAACCAGAAGTGAATTGTATCACTCTCTATTTCAAAACAGGTTGGTCTGTTCAACACGTATCATAACCCTCTTCTGACCTTTCTAATTTCTCCTGGGTATTTGTTTGCCCCTGAGCTCCATGTGTTCTGGCTTCTCTTCCCCAGGTTTCAGCTTGAAGGCGATCTCAGAGAGGCTTTCCCTAGAAATGGTCTCTTAGTACTATGTCATTTGCAGCCAGTTCCAGTTTGCTACTTTGTTGTTTTCTCCGAGGGCTGTATCTTTTCTCTATCTTCAGAATCTAGCATAGGATGTGCCTTTTAATAAACACTAGTTAACTAAATGCACGATTGGGTAGCCAAGCTGTGATGGCGACCATCTCACTACTGGGGCTCACGTCATATTTCCTTTGGCATATGAGCCTCAGTCCATCACAGGATCTCACCATGGGTTACCCTTTCCATCCTTGATATCAGTTCTACGTTTGCCCCACCTAGAAATGCCAATCCCACAAGATTTCTCCCCTTTCCAACATAGATCCAGTGTCTTCAAAGCTTTGCCATTCTCTTTCATCGTTAGGATCTGTGTCTTTCTCCCTAGCCCCTGTCCTTTAGGAGTCAGAACTTTCTAGTGTCACAAATGGCCACTTGTGAGTTCTTTTGATCTTTTGATCTTTCCAGACAGAATCGTGGATCTGCGGAAGGGCCAATGCCTGAGCATGGACAGTGCTGAGTTTTAGAGGTTCATAGAACCGAGGCTCCCCAACTGAGGGGCCTAATAGCTCTGAGGGTTATAAAACTGAGGCTTAAGGATCTGGGCTGCTATTTTCCCTGAGACGATGAACACATCCTGGTGGAAGTCACTTAGGGAAGGAGGGGCTTGTTTTGACTCAGGTCAACAACGTGGTCCATTGTGGAAAGTCTTGGTGGGCAGGGCTTAAAGAGACAGCGTCACATCTCATCCCCAATCAGAAGCAAAGAGATAAATGCTTATGCTCACTTACTCGTGTGTGTGTGTGTGTGTGTGTGTGTGTGTGTGTGTGTGTGTGTGATTAATGTATACACGTAAACATAAGTGGAGGCCATAGGATATCGAGAGTCCTCATCTATCACTTTCTACCTCATTCTCTCCTGATGGAGTACCTCACTTAACCAGAACCTTTTGATGTTTTGTTTGTGTAGGAGAGCTTGACTAGGGATCTCCTGGGACCTGCTTGACTCCACTCCCCATCCCCAATATTGAGGTTACGGACATGCTCTGCCATGACTGGATTTTCTTTTTTTTTTCATGGCATGCTGGGGACTCAAACTCTTATCCTTAATGCGTGCACAGCAAATGCTCTTGTCCAATGAGCCTTATTTCTTCTTATTCATCCCCGGGGGATAGTGGTGCCCACAGTCAAGGTGGCTCGCCCCACATTGATGACCTAATCTACAGAATCCCTCTTAGGACCTGTGGTTCTAACACCTGTCAAATGGAAATTTTAACCATCATGGCTTCAAGCTTTCGAAGATGGAGGCTTAATGTTCTAGGGACTTAAGGCAGAGGCAAACAAAACAAAACAAAACAAAAAACCCAAAAAACAAACAAACAAACAAACAAAACGCTCTATCTTAGAGTCCTGACACTCACTGGCTGGAGTGACAACCCCTAGCATTGGATGTTGGGATCCTTGGCGAATTAACCCTTAGCATCTCTCTTGAGTTCTGACAAACCCTTGGTCATGCCGTAATGTCTTCCCAGCCTCTCAGCTTCAGTACCTCAGCTCTCAACCATCTCTGTGCTCCACACACTGACCGTCCAAACTCCTAGCTTCTTGCAGATTCTATCCCGAGCATTCTCTGAAGCCCTTGAGCCAACTCTTAGCATTAAGGCCCAGAACTGTGGGTGGCAGCCCCTTTCAGGGGCTCTTCGATTTAGCAACTCCGACATTTGGGCATTAAAGACCTCAGCTCCTGGGACTCTGGAGCTCAGAAACAGTTTCCTCACTGCTGCTTCCGTGGCCCAAGGGTTTGGGCTCTGTTCTTTGTGCAAGATCAGCCAGCTCTATCAATAATAAAGACCCCAAGCAGGAAAATGACATTTGGAAGGAAGATTTATTGTAACCTAATGTTGGAACATGGGAGAGAAGTGTCTTGGAGAAATGACATGTGTATATAGCTAGAAAAGGTCTGGAAGCACTTGTGTTCAGATTGTCATTTCACCAACAACAGTCCTGTCTGTCCGTGATTTCTGATCCTACCAATCGCAGGCTCTTAGATAAGCCAGTGCGCAGGTGTTTACCTCCCTTCCCTAAGTGAGAAACTGTGGGGTCATCCAGAGTTCACCGAGGTTTGCTTTACCTGGGGCGGAGTCTTCCAAAGCAGATGAAAGGTGCCTACAGCAGTTGGGCCTAAAATAAGACCTTCTAAAGCAGGATGGCGGCTTCTGCAGCAGCTGTGGCTGTGGAGGGCCTCAGAGCAGGAGTGGTGCTTCCTCAGAGCAATCAGGGAGTGTTCAAATAAGGGAGAAGGAAGGAGACAGCTCCAGGCTCAGGGCGGCCAGGCCTGAGGGAAGGGTCTGTCAGCTGTCACTCAAGGTCCAAACAGCTGTTTCCTGCAGCTTAGCTCATTTATAATAACATCAAAAGGTACTTAGGGCTAAGACAAGATGTAGGACCAACATTATCAAGATTACTCGCTTGTACTTCACCTGCAGCCAAAGACTCTTAGGGACAGCTTGGTTCCCCTGGTTTGTTTGTTTGTTGACTTTTTGTTTGTTTGTTTGTCTGATCTATCTATCTATCTATCTATCTATCTATCTATCTATCTATCTATCTATCTATCTATCTATGGCAACCAATCTGGTCTCTGATAACTGTATTAGTTTGGGTCTGGAGTTCTCCAAATGTCGTGCATTAAATGACCAGTCTAGGCCTATGGCACCATCAGGACCTGGTAGAACCTTTCAACTGTGAGGTTTCCTGCATGCAGCCTAGGTTTGAGGGAGTTGTGCTTTCTTCTCTTTATGCTTCTGTGTGACTCTGAGATAGCCAAGCATCCCACAGCATGTGCTTTTACCAAGATCGCAGGTCCAAAGCAACAGGGTTAACTAACCACTGACTGAAACCCCTGGGGGGAAAACCGAGTCAAAGTAAAACTTTCTTTCCTTGATTTGTCTTGCTCAGGTCTTTGTCATGGCAAATAGAGATCGGGCGTGCACACTAATGTCCCCAATGGTCCTCGATAGGCCAGCATACTCCCTCCTCAGAATAACACACTTGTTCCTCCTGTCTGGAATGTTCTCCCTCCCATGAATGCATGCCTCCCTCACTCTTTCACAGTCTTAGCCTTTCCTCAAATGTCTTCTTTTCTAAAATACTTCTTGTGGTAGTTTGAGTAAGAGTGGCCCCCAGCGGCTCATGCATTCAAATGCTTACTCATTAGGGAGTGGCACTACTTGGTAGGGATTAGGAGGTGTGGGGCTGGCTTACAGTCTCAGAGGTTTAGTTCACTGGCGTCATGGTGGGAATCATGGCAGCATTCAGGGAAACATGGTGCTGGAGAAGGAGCTGAGAGTTCTACACCTTGACAGATAGGTTTGGTCCCATAGGCTCGTGTGTTTGAATGCTTGGCCATAGGCAGTGGCACTGTTAGGAGGTGTGGCCTTATTGGAGGAAGTGTGGCCTTGTTAGAGGAAGTGTGTCACTGTGGGGCTGGAGACTTTGAGGTCTTAAATGCTCAAGGTATGATGAGTATGAAACACACAGTCTCCTCCTGGCTGTCTTCAGATCAAGGTGCAGAACTCTTTGCTGCTCCAGCACCATGTCCTCCTGTGCACCGCCATACTTCCCGCCACGGTGATAGAGACTAAACCTCTGAAATTGGAAGCTAGGCACAAATTAACTGTCTTCCTTTTTAAGAGTTGCTGTGGTCATGGTGCCCTGCTCCCCACCATGATTGCAATGGATCAAACTGCTCAACCTGTACTCCAGCCCCAATGAAATGTTTTATTTTTCTAAGAGTTGCCATGGTCATGGTATCTCTTCCCAGCAATAGAACATGACTAAGCCATTTTTTCTCATCAGCAATGTGGAAGTGTAAGCTGAATC
The DNA here is from genome assembly GCF_011064425.1 of Rattus rattus. Lineage (NCBI taxonomy): Eukaryota > Metazoa > Chordata > Mammalia > Rodentia > Muridae > Rattus > Rattus rattus. The sequence continues at coordinate 198,580,735 of NC_046154.1, read as the reverse complement.
AACCCTCTCCTTGCTTCTTGGTCATGATGTTTGTGCAGGAATAGGAACTCTAGGACAATCTCAGTGGACACAAAGATCAGCATCTGATTCCATTCTCCCTCAGCTTACCCTGGAGTGTAGTGGGGGAAGCCAGCTTGTCCAATCTGAGGCACCTTCGGGAATCCTGCTGAAACTTTCTACCAGCCATGCAAACAGCATCCTGAAATGACCAGTGTGGGGCTCTGGGGACTCAAACATTTGTTCATGTGTTGGAGCTCATTCTGAGCAATGTCCTAAGGAAAATTTTGGCTCACCCTCAAGATGACCTACCTGGTAGCTACCTTTGAGGCAATCTGGGCTGGCCCTTCTCTATAAAAACACCGATGTTGCTGCTATTAGAGAAATCTGTCCGTTCTAGCCACAAAGCTACCCTCTATGATCTAAAAGTGATAGAAACACAGTGGGCTCCCACTTGGTTTAAGAAATGTATTTTGCTCTCATCACCATGAAGAAAGTGTCTCTAGGGAAGGCAGGGATGTGGTGGCTATGCTATTGTTCAAGGTGGACCCCAAAACTCAGGATAGGTTTGCAGAGACTCAATTCTACTCAAAGCTTGGTTTTTACGGGAAGCTGTGATAGGAAGCAGGGCTGGCTGTTACCCTTCTGCTTTTCTTGAAAAGCATTGTTAGAGCATTGCCTGTCGCACACTCCAACACCACTTCTGTGTGCTCTAGATTGGAAACCCTTTCTATAATTTCTTTATGTTTAAAGATGGCGGTCTTGACCCTCCATTGAGGCTGACATCACTTAGGTCGTTCCCTTCTTTGCCTTGGCTGCTGAGAATCTCAGACCCAAAGCCGAAACCGAATCTCACCTCGTCATGGCAACATTTAGATTTGGTTCATTTCAAACCTCCATTTTTCCCCCCTTTACGGATTTCTATTTTGATTTGGCCGCTTCCTTTTACACAGGGCGTCTCCAGTTGTAGACCACCCAGACTCTTTTCAGAGTAATCATGAATAGAATATCTATAGCTTATAACTCTTAGCTTCCTCTGACTGGGGCGTTTCAGTTTAGCTTCATTGACAAAAATCAACCCTAAGGGCCTGCAAGATGGCTCAGCTGGTAGGGGTACTTGTGGTCAAGCCTGAGGACCTGAGTTCAGTCAATTGGAGGTGGAAGGAGGAGTCACATCTATAGCTCTCTCTCTCTCTCTCTCTCTCTCTCTCTCTCTCTCTCTCACACACACACACACACACACACACACACACCTTGGCACCTGTGATTGTATGTGCACACAAGAGAGAGGGTCATGGGTTAAAAAAAGAAACTGACTCCTAAAATGAGCATTTAAGAAATTTTAAAGAGAGTTTTAAACTGGGAAGAGGAAGAGCACACTGAACGTTCTAGAAGTAATATACTTACTCTACACTAAAGTGGAGCTTTATAGAAGGGCTACCTTCCATGGGACCCAAAACACTTTAAGTTTGGTCAGACTTGGTTTAATGCACAGCCGCCCTTTGGCTGGAAATAATCTCCCTTCTACTGAAATCCCGGAGGCTTCGTTTCTACCCTAGCCAGAGGTGTCAGGGCTTTTTACCCCTCCTCCTATTGGGAAAACTTGCCCTTCACTAGACTGGATAGTCTCTGAGGGCATTTAAGAAACCCTCTGACTCTCTGTTGCCTTCTTCATCGGAAACAGGCGGTTCGAATATTCACTGAACCAGAAATCACGTGCTCCTTCCCTAACTAAATACGGGCTGTTCCTTGGGAAGCTCCCTGGCGTGTGGTACTCACTCTTCGGATCTGCTGCACAGGTTTGTCCCTATCTGGAGTGTGGAGGGCTGGATACTTGCCCAGAAAGGATACCAAGATCTAAGAAGCCAGTGACATTCCTCCGGAGACTTTGTTCTTGGCTGTGATAGTTGTAAACCCAGTTCTTTCTGTTCCTCTCCAAGATTATCTTGGTCGTTCATTTCCCAACCTAAATTACCACAATTATTTGTGTCAGATGATGTGAATGAGCAAAGTCTTGAATTTGGAGAAGCAGTCCTGGAAGACTGGATTTAAACTACCAATTTGTTTGACTGTCCTGTGTGATTTCAAACGAGCAGTTATGGAAAAGGGGGAACTCTTCTAGAAAAAGTTATCAACAGACTTCTACTCTGAAATTAAAAAAACAAAAACAAAAAACCCCCAGTAGCTGAATTCGTGCTGCTGGAGAGAGGAGGGGGGCAATGTGGGGGGTTGGTGGGGACAGTGGAGCTGGGGAGGCGGAGGGGAGGACGGAGTGGGGAGAAGGAGGGGGAGAAGAGAGAGGAGAGAGAAGAAAAGAGAGAGGAGGGGGGCGGATTAAGATGGGGGTCCATGAATCTAACCCTAACTATACATTTACACAGTATTGTTTATGAGTAGGTGCAATGCATTAGTACTCCTCGGATGAGCTGTCTGGTTTTGTGCTTAAAATAGCTTCTGTGTTCCTCCCTTCCCTCCTGAGGAGTCCGAGTCCGCCCTCAGCCTGCTTAGGTCCCGCACCAGGTGAAGACTCTAGCAGCGCCACACAAGCCTGCTGGAGCCAGCTGGCAGCGGGACACCTTAGGCCGATGGCCCACCCGACTCTTGGTGCCCCCGATCAATTTACAGCCCTGGGGTCCCCGCGCTGTTCTGTCTGGGGCATGAACGCTGCACGCTACAGAAAGTCGCGTTTCCACTCTGAAGGTGCACAAAGAGGCGTGGGATGCAAGAGCTAAGACGGATGCAGGAAGATGTGTAGGCCGAGGGGCCAGGCCAATGAGGAGGGTGCAGGGTGGGGCGAAGGTGAGGGCAGGGGGGTGTGTGGGGGGCGGGGGTGGGGAGGGCAGGGGGGGGGGGTGGGAGGGCGGGGAGGACGGGGGGGCAGGAGGGACAGGGGGGGGGCAAGGGGCGTTGGGAGAGGTGGACCCGGACGAGGATGCGGGGTGACTGCTCCCAGAAAATGCTGGGGAGGGGCGCAGGGGTTCAGGCCACCTCCTCACAAGCTCTAGTCAGCCTTTCCCAGAATGCTTTTAGCTCACCCACATCTTACCCCCAGGAACCAGGTAGATTTTAGGGGGAAAATCAGAGATGCTACAAGCATTTAAAATTATGACTGTAAAACAACACTTTGAAGAGGAAGGAGGGGATCCGTCATTAATGGGGAAACAAACAAAACAAAACAAAAACCTCTCTACCCAATCACAAGGAATCTAACTTGCTAGGAGTCTGACAGTTTATTGGTGGTCCCCGGGTGTCCTCAGATTAGCCTGACAACTCTTTGCCTAAAAATAAAAGCTGCCATATCGGGAGGAGGTAAATGGTGTTAGGAAATTCATACTAAGGAATCGCACATTTGATTCGTGTAATAGGCAAACCATAGAGATGACAGGTTATGTGAATATGAACAAATTGTAACATAAAATATTTTGATACTAGTTGTTTTATTAGCCCTTTGTGGCTGTTGCAGTTTCCTGGGACTGAAGTATTAAACAATACTCAGTGGGGATAAAAAAGCCTGAATGGTGTAAAGAAATTGTCTGTCATATAACCACAATTTTATAAGAATTATTAACATGGTTATTCCTTTGGGATATTTACACAGAAATGGTTTTTGTTTTGTTTTGTTTTATTTCTGACACAATTTTTCTCACACAGAAAAATATGCTAACATAAAGTCAATTTGAATGACACCCAAGTCTGAAAATTGATCCTACTGGTGTTTAAATATATTTTAGATTGTTCTATTCCAAGATCTTTAGGGAATTTCTGATGCATGTGTGCCCTGGCTTATTAAGAATAATTGCTTTTTCTTTTTAAAGTTAAGGGATAGATATATTATCATTAATCAGAATCCTTTTAAAAATATATTTCATGCTGGAGAGATGGCTGAGCAGTTAAGAACACTTATTGATCCTTTGGGAGACCTGACTTGGGTTCCCAGCTCGCAGGTCAGCAGTTCACAACTGTTTGCCAGTATGTCAGGGTCTAGAAGACCTGGCGCCCTCTTCTGGTCTCTCTGTGCACCTGCACACACCTGGTACATAACAGATTAAGGTCCACTCACCTGCATACAGAATAAAACAACACAGTAACATTTTAACAGATATTTCACCGAGAGAGAGGGGGGGAGTGAGCTAAAATCTTATTAAAATTTTATTTTGTAAAATAAAATGAATACTGCACAGTTACTTAATTACATATAAATATACCTTCTAATTTTAGTAGTCATGAGTGTATCAACTCAAGTTGATATTTTGCTGAGAAAAGGAAACACGGCAACTCCTGAACCCTTTGTATTTTAAGTCAAGTTTTAGTGACAAAACCATTTCAAATTCTTAAAATATGCTTCTTTTATTTTATGTGTGTGGGTGTTTTGCTTGCAGGAATGTCTGTGCACAAAGAGCGTGCCTTTTGCCAGGGGAGGCCAGAAAGATCCCCTAGAACTGGAGCTGCAGACTGCTGTGAGCTGCCATAAAGGTACTGGGAATTGAACTTGGGTTCCGTTACAGAGTTTCCAGCGATTTCAAATGCTTGAGCGATCTCTCTCCAACCCAGGCAAAAAAAAAAAAAAAAAAAAAAAACCCGATGAGGACCCTGAAAGTGAGGAGTGACTTATCACCATAGAAATCCACAGAAGGTCAGATTTTACGTTCCCATTCTGTATCCTGATCTCCTCTGAGTAGCCAGAGCCTTACCCCTTGGGTTTAATTGAACTTGGAGAGCATGGATGGAGGATGGTAAAAAGAAAGGAATGACTTAAAAGAGTGTTAACTTATGAAGAATAACCTAAGGTCACCAGTCATCCATGTATATAGGTCTTTACCAGAAATACTAAAATCACAATAGCAAAACGTGTTCAAATCCCCTGAAGCACAGAAGGAGCAGTCCCACCCACACCCCAGTGTTGTTCTCTTTCTGGACACCAATTTAGCTAAAAATGTATCTCCCAGTAAGACGTGAGGTTCAGAAGGATCCCCAGAGCCGCACTGCTTCATGGGAGCACTGCTTCCTGTGCCGTATACACAGCATGGCTTCAGAGTTCAACTCAGCTCCAGCAAAGCAGACCAGGAGGCTCTAATGCTTCTCAGAGGGAAACACGGTGAGCCAGACTGTTAAAACCTAGCAGTAAAGTACTAAAAGAGTTAAGTTTATTACCCCAGAGAGGACGCTGGGTAGGAATGGTCCCGGGGAGTTATTTAAATTATTCTTAGAGCACTGGGGTCAAGACATGCCAAAAGATTTAGTGTAAAGAAATGAAATTTTAATTGACAATGGGAGAAATGCAGGTGGCAGATTTACCCCAGTCCCTGGTATTTTGCCTTATGCGCTAGGATATTCTGAACTAATTGGCAGTGGCTGGATGTAGGGTCCTTCTGCCTGCCCGCTGTGCAGCTCTACATGGAAAGAAAAAGAAGTTAAATATAGCCCATTACGATTACTTTCTGTTCTTTCATTGGAAAAGTATTTCTATAATTTTTGTATGACTAGTCTGCCATATACGAACGTAGATTGATTAGGTATAAGTCCCTGAATTTCATGACCATAATTTCTACTTCATAAGCTGTCTTGATTATAAAAATATTACAATGAAAGTAAAGTCATACTTTTGAGAAAGAATTTTCTTTCATTGTGTGTGCGTTGGTTGGGGGGTGGGGGATGGGGAGAGGGTTGCACGCAGCGCACACAGCGCACGCAGCGCACGAAGCGCAAGCGCCCCATGGAGGTCGCAGGCGTCAGACTCACTTGCTCAGTTGTGAGTTGCATGGTGTGGGCTTTGGCCGTCTGCAAAAGTGTATGCGCTCTTAACCACTGAGCCAACCTTCCACTACTAACATCGCATTTTAAAACAGATAACGGTTTCTAAAAGAAGCTTTCTGCACATTTATATAATGGGTAATGGCTTTCTAGATTGCTTATTGCTGAGTTTGATAACTTATTTCAATGTGACTAAAAGGTCAAGATCCTGTACTTGTGTGTGTGTGTGTGTGTCTGTGTGTGTGTGTGTGTGTGTGTGTGTGTCCCATTCACATGAATATGCTGGAGTTTGTGTATGGGGGAGCTGTTGGATGTCTTTTCTATGGTTCTGCCTTAAAGACAGTGAACTTCCAGAAATCAGTTTTCACCAATAGTGAGGCTCTAGAAATGCATACTCATGCCTGGATTTTTATGTGAGTTAGTGTGGGGGATTTGAACTCAGATCCTCGAGCTTACACAGCAAGCAGCCTTACCCACTGAGCCACTTCCTAAGTCCCCACCCTTGCCTTTTCTATGTATGCTTTTATATTTGCTTTTGAGAAGTTGAGTGGACAGTCTGGGGGAACTGCCTTGGCTTAGTATACTTAAGATGTTAGTTGGATGTTAGACATGAACAGCAGGCTCCCTACTGAATGTCCACAGGGACACAACTTAGACTCAGTGAATCACAAGGATCCACAAATCATAGTTCTAAAAGTTACTTAAATCAAGACACATTCTCCCAAAGCATGAGAGTTCTTGGACAGAAAGGTGAGTGTATTTTCGTTGTCCGATAACCAGTTGGAGCAATGGTGTTTGGGTGTTTGGACCACCACGGGATGGTGCTGGCTGATGACTGCCAGTCATTCTAATCCCCTAGAGTTCAGAGCTCAGGTGGTGTCCTGGGCTGTCTTGTGAGCTTTTCTGACCCACGTTTATGAACTCAACGGGGCAAACAAAATATCGGACATCTTAAAGATGTCAGAGTTTCAACTTCAGGGTAACTTTGAAATTCATCAGCCATCTCCTTTGACAGTGATGGCTGTGCTGATGACCGTCATGCCAGGAGATCAGATACTAATCATGTCCCTGGAAGACATTGCAAAAGAATATGGCCAGCCTCCTGAAACCAGGTGCCATATTCTGGAAGCAGGCAGGGAGCCTCAGAAAGATTGTACCTACACAACCCCATTGTCAGTCTCCCTGGACTCCAGGGTTTGAGTTAGGCTGCTCGTGTGAAAGGAAGAAGAAATACGAATGGCCATAAAAGTCACAGTGGTGGCCCTTAGAAGAGGAGCAGGCTGGCTTCACCGTCCTGGTGAGTGACGTGGTTATCACACAAGCATATCTAGAGGTGAGTGTGGCCATCAAAACCTGGGCTTGTAATCTGAGGCAGGACTTTGAGCATAGTCCTGATGATAGGCAGAGGGTTCCTCCTCTTCTCCCACCTTTCCTCTGAAAAGCTCGCGTGCTGTGGAAGCCTCACGTCACCAACCATTCCTAGTCTTTGGCTTTCTTCCCTCTGCTGCCGGAGCACACAGTGGCTTTCATCTTTGCTGTCCCTCCTGTTGGCAGACGTTTCTATTTCCTCACTCCCCTTTTCCATAGTGCTCTATCTGGAGCCATGTGTGACAGGAAGCCTGAGGTAAGAAGCAAAACGGACATCTGAGGAGCAGAGAGGAGGCAAACCTGAATGGAAGGAAAGAGATGCTCAAAGCGGATGAGCCTCACAGGGTTTCTGGGGAAAGGTGTAATACATAGTGTGGGCAAACAACAAAGGACGTCCTGTCAACGGCCTCCGTGCTGTTTGGTTAAATGCAAGAGTTTGAGGTGCGTGTACACATCACAAATTCAATCTTCCCCAAATTTCCAAGATGAGCCCAGCTTCTGCCACATCAACCCCACACGTCGATTTCTGCGCTTTTCTGCTTTAGAATATTCTGTTCTCCCTCAAAGGAGGGTTGCTTAATTGTCTCTCATTTTCAATCTATATTAAGATTTGTTGTTTGATTCATTTTATCCCAACTATCTTCACCTTCCCATATATAATATATATATTTAAATTTTTATTTACTTATTTTTTACAACACTGTGCATATTTTTAATTCCCTCTTGCATGTCGCTATGGAAGCAAGCACAGTTCTCTCTCCCCTCTCTCTCTCTCTCTCTCTCTCTCTCTCTCTCTCTCTCTCTCTCTCTCTCTCTCTCTCGTAAATCTCCGCTTCCTCTGCACTCCTATAGAGGAGAACCATGAATGCTTCCCCTTGTAGTTCTGAACTCTCTCTCAGGCATGAGCCCTGTACATTATCACAACCCTGAACTCCTTGCAAATTACTTCCCTCCTTTTGACTGAAAGATAAATGAAAAGAGCCTTAGAAAACCGAGGCCGGCGTTTCCAGGGGGTGGCATGGACATTTCATACAATAAAACTTGAAGGCAGGAGAGGTCGTGCCACCCTGGCCGCTGCTGCCTACACAAACCATTCACCATTTTTATCAAGCTTTTCCATAACTGTGGCTTACTTGGGGGCACATTCTTGCCCTTTTGGAGGTGAAGGGAAGGATCAAGTTAAAAACCATAAAAAATCCTGAAGTTTCAGTTTTCATTCTTAGGATTATTGGAGTTTGAAATAATGAGTTCCAAAATTAAGGGTGCAAATGCTTCGAAACCAAAACCTTACTAAAATATGGGAAAAGAGAAGGGGCTTCATCTCCTGTTTCAGGAACTGGCTCTCTGGTGTCGCCTCTCTCTCTCTCTCTCTCTCTCTCTCTCCTCTCTCTCTCTATATTTTTCCTACAAATATATTTCTATATATATACATATATATATATTTTTTTAGAACTCCATGGAAAGCTTTTCTAGGAGAGGGATTATATAGAAAAAATATTTAGGAGGAAAAAAACCCTGACCAGACAAATGAACAAAGCTCTAGCTTTAGGAATTGCTTCACTGGGGGTGGGGGATCTAAGATACAGAAACATGCTGAAAAAACATAATTGGTACCTTTTAGTTCTTAGTTTATCGATTCCACCTAAAAGCACATCGATTTGAAATGAAGCCTACCTTTTCCCTTGATTAACCCCACCTTCATTCAGAATGCAGTGGGTCCTGCCCTAGAATGAGACCTTTTAGTTTTCAAAAAAAAAAATTTTTTTTTCTTTTTTTTGCTTCATCTGGGAGACTTATCGGCTAATCAAAGAAGCATAACAAGATGTGGACCAGACGCAAGGAATTGAGGTCACTTAGCACGTCCTTTCGGTGTGCATCTTTGTTTACCACACGACGTCCTGCAGATCCCTGAGAAGTGAGTCACTGTAGGCAAATGCCGTGAAGATGCTGAGTGGTCCCAGTACCAGGAGGAGAGCGTGTGTCTGGAGAGGTGAGAGGCGGTGTGGGGAGGTCTTAGCAGGACTCTGCACCCTTATCTGTTTCATCTGGGGGAAATGAGCATCTTTCCTTTCTGATGAAAATCAACTCCACTTAGAAATCAAGACAACCATTTGCCAGCCAAACAACGCAGGCACCGTGAGATATTTAAGGAAACAAACTCCCAGTCAACGTGGTGATCTTAACGATCTCCTCCAATACTCTTAGAGCTGTGTCAGATTCTGTCCGTCACTAGAGATAAAAAATGAAACCCAAGTCTCCGTCCAGCAGCTTCACTTGTTTGTAACCTGTGTGGACACAAACACTGAGCACACGGACAGACGTCTGACTTGCAAGGTTCTAAGAGTGGGTGCCTCTGAAGCACTAGGAGAAAGGTTACAGGCAGGCCTGCCTTCATAGACATGAAATAATCTTTGTACCGTTCAAGGGTCTGTGGTCCACTTGTATAAAAACAATAAATACTGAAGCCTCCTTGAATCACTATCGAATCGTTTTAAAGGTTCTGTGTGTTCTCGCTGGGGATTTAACAGGATGGGTAATAAGCTTAACTGGAGACCATGGAAGTCACAGTATAGTGAAGATGGAGGGCTGGGGAGTGTTTGGACACTCACTCCTGGTACAGGCAGCAGGGGGATGATGTATTGCACGGCCTATCCTAAAGCACTGTTAACCGCCAGTACCTACAAGCCTCAGTACCTTCAGCCATATCACAGTCAGTTTGGCGCTTGTCTTCCTTCTTTGTTAACGCTCCTGTACCGTATCTGCAGCGTTTACAGTACCGCAATGCTGCCTGGGTAGGGATGTCACGCTCGTGTGCTCATAATCGAAGGCAGTATTTTCAAGTGATGAAGTTGTCACCTTGGCTCAGACTAGGGTTGTGGGCTGAGCCATAGGACCCTTCTTCCAGGTGACTCAATGCCAGGCACACTGCTGACAGGATGTGTAGTTTTTCCTATTTTTTTTTTAAATCTTATGTCTATGGGTGTTTGACCTGCATGTACATCTGCATGCCATGTGTGCGCAGAAAGGCAGTAGGATTCCTTGTGGCTGAAGTCGCTACCTTGTGTGTGTTAGGAACTGAACCCAGGTCCTCTGGAAGTGCAGCCAGTGCTCCTAACCAGAGTCATCCCTCCAGCCTTGTGTATATATTTTAACAATGGAGTTCAAATACAGTTCACAAGACACCTACGACTTGAGCCCCGGGAGCAGATGTGCCTTCTTACTATATAATTTATGTTGCATCTTCAATATTAACCTCCCCCCAGGCCTTAGCTATTTCCGAGAAGCAAGTTTGAGAATGCTGAGGTCTCATTCCTTGCTATTTATATTTTAAACCATATACCCATCCTCTCCTCCTTTTTGCAGATGCCTGACGGGGTGAGTTACTACAATAAGAAAGAATTCAAAGTGCCATAGGTATGCGGTGGTCTAGCATCTTAACCACTGTAGTATAAATGGCCAGCATCTATAGAAACCTCCCCGTGTCTCCTAACAGAAACCACATGAGATTAGTAGTAGCATTTTTAAGGCATAGCATAGCACCTCCCTGTCATCTTCTTCACTACTCTGTCCCATTCCAGCTGTACCCATTTCACAGCAGGGCATGGCAAGGTTTGGGGTGACTAAGTAACGTTCTAAGGTTACTTACTATAGACATATATACTACAGACCTTGTATGACTATGCTTATTCCACTAGCATATCCTTTTCCATTTTGGCACTACCCCCACCCCACCCCATCTCCTCCTCTGTTCTTGTCGGTGTTAGGAGATTCCGTGAACTCCACTTCGACTCTTCCCCTAGACTTTGTTCTGGAAGGTTCGTTTTAGACCTGGAGTTCTGAATGGACAGAGAAAGGGAAACATGGATGATGTCATGCCTTGAAATCGTTGACTTTCACAAGTGAGTTTGTCAAAAGGAGGCAACTCCTATGCTTCCGTGTTGGGCTGTCTCCTTAGCCCCAATTCTGAACTTTTCTAGCTGATTTCTTGTCCACAGCTCGATGATTCTCTACATCATGTGTGAGACCTGTAGCACATCAGAAGCAATGGGGCAGGAGCCGTGACTGTGGAACACACAGTAGGCACACTTTTTGCACCATTATGTCCAGCAGGGTCTCTGGAGAGGGGCTCTTAGGGTCACGCTTGACTTTGTGAGCCACCACTATGCTTGAAAGGAAACTGAGTAAGGTAGGGAAGATGGCGGTAGTAACTGTGAAAGGCATCTAAGGGCTGTGCTCTTCTTAGGTCCAGGACAACTTACTCTGCCTCGGAGGTAGTTAGGAAGTGGTTCACCTGACTGCATAAGACAAAATTCTATATACTAGGTTCTGAGGAAGCCATTTGAAATTTTAGGAGAACTGAACATAAATGGCATTTGATGCAACTGAAGAAGGGGTTTGAAGGTGAGCTGATGGACAGGAAACTCAGGGTACAGGAGAGTAACATGCATCTGCAATGAATGGGGATGGGAAGACATCTTCATTCCAATCAGGTGTGAGTATTTATAATTTTAAAAAGAGAGAGGGAAAACTCTGTAACTCCCTGAACCTATACCCCATGCTCTGAAAAATAATATCCAATGGGGGGCAAGTGGGGGAGGGCTTTATGGGGGCAGTGACCAAAATAGGGAGGTGATAAGAGGAACGAACTAGATGTGACACCAAGATTCTTTCTCTTGATCAGACAAGATAAAGGGAGGAGCTCGGACACCGGGGACTGAGCCACCTGGAAATGAACTGAAACCATGAAGAAGAATCAGGAAGCTGGCAGAAGCGGATGGGGGGGGTAGGGGTGGGGTGGGGCTAGCAGGCGGGAGGGGGGGGATGTGGGGGTGGAGGGGTGAGGGAGTGGGGCTAGGAAATGCTCCACACAACAAAGCCACACCTGGAGGCTCAGCAGTTAAATTTCTCAGAAAAGGAAAGATATCAAAGGAAGCCAGAAGACTCTATGTGAGGCCGAGTACCCTGTGAGGCTAGGGTGTGGGCGTCTCCAGAAGGGAAGCTCAGCTGAAAGATCTTGGTATAAACTGGAAAGGCTTCCAGCGTTAAACTGAAGGAGAACCTGCAGAGAGTGTGTGTGTGTGTGTGTGTGTGTGTGTGTGTGTGTGTGTGTGGGCGCGTAGGGAGAGGGAGTGTTACATGGTACTTTCCATCCCTTATTGAGAAACTGCCCTGTTGGCCCTTAATCATATATAACTTAGGCTTCCAAGTTCTCCAGACACAAAATTCATACATGTTGAAAAATGTACAAAATAACCTCGAATACAACCTCTAACCTAACATTTGAGTCTTCTCCACCCCAATGCTTTTTCTGAATGAACAGTGAGTTTGGGCAGTCGGGCACCACACCACATACATGCACTTTGTTCCATATATAACACACGTTTCCTATGTGTCAACAGTATGTAGATCACGGCCCTCTCACATCTAAGTTCATGGAGGTCTGCTTCATCCTATCAAGGACGGCATAGGACTTCAAAGTGCCCCACTCTTGTGATATATTTAGCCACGTCCTTGACCCCATCTGTCTTCCACAGACGCCCTTCCTCTTGTTCATTCATTCACCAAATTTTAAACACCACTCCCAGCATACCAAACACGCAGTCGGCCTGAAGATTCAGAATTGACACTGTCGGTGCTCCGGCCCTACCAGCGAGTGGACATGCTTAAGCTATGGCTGTCTGAACATGGTTCTGAAATAGCCAATCACAGTCTGCTTAAACCCTGATGACTCTGCAGTAGGGAGTACGTTGTAGGATAGGAGTAAATAAATAAATAAACAAGCAGCCTGCAACAGCAGACCCACACTGCTCCAGGAGCATAAACAAAGAGACACAGGAGTCCAGAGGGGCAGGATGGCTCCCAGCAGGGCTTTCCTGCCTGGGTCCAGGCACCAGATCAATCTTCCCACAGCAAGCCTTTGATCAGGCTTCTGATCTGCTCAAAAACCTCCTGTGACCCTTGCTGGCCTGGCCTCTTCCCCCATCTGTTGCAGAAATTACTTCAGTGACATCACTGTCTCACTAGAATGGGGGCCATTGTGACATAGTCCCAAAGTGCCCTGGGGTTGTTATTACAAGTCCGGGGTGTGAGTTCTGTCACTGTCACTGTCTAGCTCGATTGATAACAGCCAGTCTACCAACTTCTGAGATTTACAGTCCTCACCTGCTGGCTGTCGATACTGTCCATCTCATAAACTTGGTATAAGGATTAAATGAGATGTTACGGGTGACAAGGTTTTAAGTGTGAAGTGTTTTGCGAATACCAGATATATTCACAGATATGTATACATATAAGCATACATTCACAACCTACTTGATCACAAATTTATAAATATGGTTATATGCTCATAAGTAGTGTTTACATACACATATGGCACACACACACATATGCATACACACAAATGGAGACTATTATATCTCTTTTAGATTCTAAAAAGTTGGTAGGTATTTGAGAAGAAAAGCAGAGGCGGGGGAATGGGACTGGGAGCTTTCTAGTCTGACAGAATGGCATGAGAATGAGATAAAGGGTTTTTAAGCTTACAGTGTGCTCGTAAAACTGCAGATCATCCCATATGCCTACTAAGCGGAGAAGATGGTGACCACACAGAAACGTCCGGTGGTCCAACACTGAGTCCATTCCCAGGAGCTGGCCAAAGAGTCCCAGAGCTAGGAGTGTAGAGGAATGTAGAGATGAGAGACAGTTCCTCAGCCTTCTCAGAGACAAGCTGACCGACAGGAGGCTGGCGGGGAGGGAAGGTTGCTGAGGAATTGTGACTACACTGGGCATTAGGACGTTGGCTGCTTGGCTGAGACTTTGGACCCAGGTCTTGGAAGCACAGGACCCAGTTAGTGAGATCATTCGTACTCTCAGGAGGACAAAAGTAAGGATTTTCATTTGATGTTATCATGGGGTTGGGCAGATAAGCCCTCTGAGGAAGAAAGGAGACAGAGCTGGGGGAAGTTTATCCATCTATCTGCTCTGTGGACACAGAGGAAGAGAACAGAGTAGCCCCAGTTCCGAGAGTTGAGCTAGCTGAGGAAGCAGCAGCTGGGGCAGGGAATGGCCCCCCAATTCCTCATGGGGCCCTAAGCTAAATTACTCTCTAGAGACAAAAAGTGCACCCAGAAAAAAAAATTCATAGTGAAAACTAGACTTGGGAGAGACGCTTCCAAGAACAAACAGGTTTCAAGATCCCGAGTATTAGAAACAATGGGCTCGCTGATTATAATTTACTCTCAGCTGCCCTACAGTTCATAAAAGGGTCCCTTCAAAGGCTTTGGCTTCGAGACTTTATTAGCCATGTTTCAGCGACTGTACGTCCTTAAAAGGAATCCAGATGCATTTCTGTACAAATAATCTTCCATTCAGACATTTTACCAGTCCAAGCCCACTTTGATTTCTAATATGTTTGAATAAATAAGGCTATGCTGTGGAGCTAATCTGTTTCCCAAGGATTTAGGAGAACGCTGGAGACTGACTGTAAAGTAGGGGCCTTTAGGAAACCCCAGTGTTTTGCAGCCAGATGTCTCTCAGAGCCTTTGACCAAGCAAAGCCTCCATTTGTGCGCCTCTCCAAAGGAAACGGAATCTCTCCCCACTGTCAAAACTAATCGAAGTTTCTGTATTTTATGTGGGTTTCCTCCATTCCGTCTTAGAATATACCAGTACCTACACTGAGAACAACTGCAACCGAATAGAGTTCCTCTTAAAGCTGTTTTTGCAGGGATGAGAACGTGAAATGGAAATCAGTTCTCTTAACGAGACGCCGACCAGCACGGAGAAAACAAAACAAAATGAAAAAACCAAAAGAAAAAAGAATGGTGCAGAACCCCCAGTTTCAATGAGTACAATGTTTTTTAGGCCTTTCAAATACTTTTCCTGGGTGTCTGCATGTTGGTAACATTTTAAAGGGCTTTGATTGTGTGTCATGACTTTTCAGAATTAAAATTATATTATCAAGCCATTTTGAAACTTTGCTCCGATATGTACTTACAGTCATAAAATCATAGTTCAGGCTCCAAATTCATTATGTAGTCGGGAAGGATTGCTGCGTTCAAAACCAGCAAACGTGTCTGATGGGAGTCGGAAAGGCCAACACGTGGTGCGGAATCCCTTAGCATATGTAATGGAGTGTCAAGAAATTGACAGACTTCTTGACCAGTTCATTTTCCAGCAACTGAGACTAATATCCAATGTCTTTTTTTTTTTTTTTTAAAGAAAAATGGAAACAGTTTCCTTTTTGGTTTAGCTGAGCCTGCTGAGAATAAAAAATGTCGGAATGAATGTGTGGCCCGTCGGAGGCACAGAACCGCTCTATCTTTATTCCATATGTTCCGAAGTGAAGCCTGATGGGGTTTCAGATCGTGGCTGAGATAGCAGAGGATGGGGCAACCCTCCCGAGCGGAAAACGCTGAGCTTCGAAATCCAAATCTCAGATTCAGGTCAAGTTCGCCCAGAGGTTTGCTGAGGCTGGTGGACCTCTGGGTGAACTTGCCTGGAGTCCTGCACTAGATAAGGGCAGATTTCAAATGAACTCAACGTGAGTTATGGTTTCAGGTGCCGATCACGTGGTACGGTTCCTGCTGTGTTTCTGTTTAAGTTGAGGGTGAAGATCCACATGAGGTAAAAACGTGTCTCTTCCCAACTTTTCGTGAGTCACTCACAAACAAAACACATTAACCCCCCGGCAGCTGGAGCTGGCGAAGTTCTTAGAAGAAGCAGGCTCAGCCACGGAGAGCCTCACTTCCACTTCCGGGATCTGGAAACAGGGTGGAGGCAGGCGCGATCTGAGTATGTTTTATGTGGGTGTGCGCTTACTTCAGACCATCCCTAAGTAGGAATTCGTGCTGATGGCTTTAAACAAAAACTAAGCGCTGGGCAGATAGGCTTCATAACCTCACGACTGGCTGGAAACACAGTATACTTTTTCTGGAGAGAGAGTAATGCAGAGGGGCAAGGTTCTGGGGTCCAAATTGGAAGGTCTGACAAAGCCCTACACAAGTGACATGAACACAGTAACTGAGAAAGATCTGCTTGTCCCCAGGTCTTCCAGCAGCTGTGTTGTCTCTGTTGACTCTTCAGAGATGAAGGTAATACGACTCGATGACCATACTATGCTGAACTTGGGAGTTTTCTTCCCTCTTTTCCTTCTCTCCCTTCCTCTTTCCCATTCTCCTTCCTTTCTTATAAATCATGCTAACATTTGTTGACCTTGGGGGCTTCCTTCCCCACTCCAATATAATTGATCACTATGATACCCCACTGTAGCCTCCAGGAAACCAACATGGAGCAGTGGTTCTCAACCTTCCTAACTCGGTGACCCTTTAACACAGTTCCTCATGTGGTGAGGATCCCCCAACCATAAAATGATTTTCAGTGCTACTTCATAACTATAATTTTGCTACCATTAGGAATCATAATGTAGACATCTGATGTGCAGGAGGTCTAATATGTGATCCCTGTGAAGGGATTTTTCAACCCCTGCACCCCCCCCAAAGGGGTCATGACCCACAGGTTGAGAACCTCTGATTTATCAGTCTGGACAGTTTCTATATACTTATTTTCAGATAAGCACTTTAGATTCCTTCCTGAGGTGGTGAGAAGACTCCTAAGATTGTCTGCTGTGTGCTTTAAACCTACCTCTCCATATGTGAGACACGGATGAGGAGTTTTAGATGCTCAGTAGTTCTCCTGAAGACACAGAGATAAGCCTACGGGCACTGCCTGAGTCTCTGAGGGGCACTGTGAATTTTGCTTCAAGTGCCAGCTTCCTACCTCGGCAGTAATAGTAATCATTTTATCTAGCCGGATCTTAGAGGGCGCTTTTCAGGATTTCAGTGTCTTCCTCGAGGTATCTTTTAACTGCCTGTGTGACTAAATGTTGAAGGTTTGAAATGATCCAGTTGGGTTTCCAGGATGACCATCATTCTGTGTGAGACTCGGGAGGCAATGACCAGCTGACTACTGTCCAACCCCGGCTTCCTTCCAGCAAGTCCATACTACTCCCCGCGAACAGTAGACACGGGCTTGAATTTAAACCTTCAATTCTCAGATACGTTTCATCTCTCCTGAATTTATTTATATCCGGATTAAAAACACTGAGCTCTCACAGTCAGTGAGATCTTACAGTTGTTGCAGGCGTCGTGAGGTAATTGTACCAGGAATTGCCTGTCCCTTCTGCTCAGATGACCTTAATTAGACAGTCATTCTGGAAACGCGACTGGATCATTTCAAACCTTCAACATTTAGTCACACAGGCAGTTAAAAGATACTTTGAGGAAGACACTGAAATCCTGAAAAGCGCATTCTAAGATCCGGCTAGATAAAACGATTAATATTACTGCCGAAATAGGAAGCTGGCACTTGAAGCAAAATTCAGGAGACAGCAGTGCCACAAAGCCACAACGTTCTTTTTTTTTCTTATTTGTTTGTTTTTGAGTGCTGAAGATCAAATGAAAGTCCCGGCCATGTTAAGCAAACATTCAAGCATGTGGAATTACGCCCTAGCCTTCAAAACAGCATTTTTAATAACAATATTATGATTATGTGTGGCAGTCTGGATTTTTAATGATTTTCCAAAACAATTAGGAGTTACATTCTTTTTTTTTTTTTAATGTATTAAAGGATTTATTTTGTGTGAATGGGTGAATGGGAGTTACATTTTTTTTTAATTTATTAAAGGATTTATTTTGTGTGAATGAATGAATGGGAGTTATTTTTTTTTAATTTATTAAAGGATTTATTTTGTGCGAATGGGTGGGTGTTTTGTCTGCATGTCTATTTGTGTGCTGGGCTTGTACAGTGCCCATGGAGTCCAGAAGAGGCCATCTGACCCCCTGGATCTGATTACAGAAGGTCCTTGGCCACCATGTGGGTGCCAGGAACCAAACCTGGGTCCTGGGAAGCACAGCGGGTGTGGCCGAGCCATCCCTCCAGCACTGGGGAAGAGCTGCATTGTGAATGACACGGTGAATGGAAATACACTCACCTGGAATTTCTTGTGCTATTCTTTTGCAAAGGACAAACTAAATATTTTGCTTTCTAAGCTTTCTGTCATTTTGGCCGGCATGCTTTCTGTTCATTGTGTCTGTGTCTGCTGTGAGTTTTGTAACTAGCGTTACCATGGCTGTGTCCCTTTTGGAGGAAAACAAAGAGCATGGAGTGGGGACAGAAGAGAAGCACCAGCGGAAAGGTTCCTGTGGCTTGCTTGCCTGATTTCTTTACCGCTCTTCTAGAATGTCTACATCCACAACTAAAATTAACAGGAGGTTGCAGCTAAAAACAGCAGAATAGCGCACAACGTGGTTTAACCCGGATGGTCACACATCTTCAAAGTGAGAAAATACACGGAGGAGGGAAACTCCCGTTCTTTATTTCCCGACCTTCATCACCCGCTCTTGTTTGGTGTTCTCGAGTGCATCCTGGTCAATGGCAGTTCTGGGTTGATGAGCCTCTGAACTTACAAAGCTCCTGGTTTATTTAATCTCTGCCTTTCCGTTTTCACATAAACCAAAACAACCTTGGCACTTCTCTTTAGGATGGAGTCAAGCCAGGAACTGCCCAGAAATGACTACCGTCCTCTGCCTTTGACATGGGGCGCTGTTCCCTGGGGGTCGGGGGTGTTCAGTGGATTGCCCATACTGACCAGCGTTACAAAGGCACCGCTGGCTGGGCTTCAGATGCACTGGCCCCTTGAATAACAGCAAGTGGACCAGCCAGTGGTTACTAGGGTACCGCGATGCACTCGCTGGCTTCTCTAGGATGGCTCTGGGATTCCCAGTAAGAACATTACATCGTTACGGTTTATTATTTTTCTTGGGAAAGAAGTAATCTACATTGAAAATTAATTCATTGATGCATCAAATCTTGGCTCAAGCTATCTCTACTCAATTCATGGGAAGCCTGAAGCAAATCCTTTTTTTTTTTTCCTTGAACAGTAGAAAAAGAGAACACAGATATTTGTGCTTGTGTGTGTGTCCACCCGTGTGTGCGTGTGTGTGGAGGGCAGAGGCTGATGCTAGGCATCTTCTCTGGTCACTCCTCACCTTAGGCAGGTCTCTCACTTGAGTCTGATTCAGAATCTTTCGCTGGACTTTCCAGCCTGCTGTCTGTGTCTCATTTTTCTACTCTGTGTCTGTGTGTCCTGAGAAGCCGTATGCTCGCTGGTCTAAAAAAGCAGGGAAGCCCCTGTTGGCCGGTGGAGGTGGGGAAAAGAGCAGCGAGAATGGGAGAGCTGTGGATAGAAAACAACGGGCCTCAGCGTCTTTCCCACTGGCTTACCCAAACCCATACAGCTTGAAACTCTCCTTACATCAGCTAAGGACCGTCACACAGAGAGAGAGGTTTTTCTCTGTACTGATGGTTACAACTACCTTGGAGGATCTCGCTGCCTATGCGTTTGTTTTTATGAAGTGTTTTTGTTTGTTTTGTTTTTGTTTTTGAACCTGTTTGCAAGTCTGATCGCGTTACTTCTCTCTCATGAGCTGTTCAGTCATTGGCCTTCATGCAAAGAATACAATCTAAGCAGGGATTGCCCAGTGTTGAGTGACAGCGGCTGCTGGCGAATCCCATCTGTTCTAGCTGCAAAGCCCTACCCATTCAGTGATAGGAGGGGAGGGTGTAGAATTCTCTGAGTAGTCATGCGCACCACTGCTCTCGCGCCGCTATGGCTTCGATTGTGATACTATACTTTCCGCTCCCATTCTCCTGAGCTTATTACAAATTCCCACAGCTCTTCACATTCACATCAAACAGGATTCCCTTTAATCTCATCTTCCCAGCCTCTCCCAGGCGCTCCTGTTCTGGAGCTGTCTGCACCTCTCAGCATAGCTTAGCAGTTATTTTAAGTGTCTCTCTGTCCTGGAGGCAAGTATCACTGTGGCTTCATCTTCCAATTCCTGATACTTTAGAACAGCTCCTGGCATACGGTAAGTGCTTAACCGAAAGTTCCCAAATAATTAGTAAAACAAGAATTAGACCTTAGATGTAATGGAGAGTAACCTCCCAGCCCACCCCCAGGAAAACTCCAGGGTCAGAAGGCAAGACAATTCTGCAAAAATTCCCTAGTTACAATCTTTCAAAGTTTCTTTCCCCCAGTTTGTTTCTGCTCTTGCCAGAAGGGCATACTTAGTGTCTTTCATCCTCCATCTCGCTGAAATGTTCATAAAGCTTTTTTGGCTTTTTGGTTTAGCTTGGTTTGGTTTGGTTTGTAAAGAAGATCCCGGTGGCTGGCTGCAGTAGATGTACTTCAATGAAACCCCAAAGTCGTTCTGAAGAAGTCCAGCAGTAATCTAAAGATGGGAACCCTCACAGACCCAGCCAATCATCAAAAACTCAAGAAAGACAAAACCTATCGGTGCCTTTTGACCACAGAACGAAACGGTAAACCCACAGTGGCTGAGTGTCAGAGCGATGGTTTCTTCTGGCTTCTCTGTAGCTTGCACATCCGTCTCAAGTTAATTCCAAAGGAGAAGGCAGATCTTGTCTGCAACTGAACATAACCCCTCTGGCCTTGATGTCTGGTAGTTCTGGAGCCCATCCCTGGGAAGCAGGCTAGATGAGAAGCAGAGTTACCTCTGGCTTCCACAAGTTGTAATGGCCTTCCAGATTGCCTCTGTGGTCAATGACTGTCCGGAGTTGGCCAGCCTCCAGCAAGCTTGTTTAGACTACTTGACGAGTTGACATAAGCAATGATTCTTCCCAGTGCTGCCGGTGTCTGAACATTAACAAGCAGCAAGTGTCCGATGAAACTATTAAAGAGAACAGGCATTTTCTTCTTTGTTTTGGAAAGGAGCCCTCCAAACAAATCCATGGTCTAGAAGCCCTGGGAACAAGGACTGGGGTGGTAGCAAAGGACAGAAGGAGGTGGGCTGAGGCATGGAAGAGATCTCCACACAGGGTCAGCATAACTGGAAAAGAGTTGGGGGGTTCCCAGATCATCGCCCTTAAGGAAAGAAACTGCGAAGTGTGTGGTGAGATGAACTTCAGCACCCTGTCAGCAATATGTACACTGATGGGCTGGAGAGATGGCTCAGTGGTTAAGAACACCGACTGCTCTTCAAGAGGTCCTGAGTTCAATGCCCAGCAGCCACACGGTGGCTCACAACCATCCGTAATGGAATCTGATGCCCTCTTCTGGTGTGTCTGAAGAGAGCTACAGTGTACTCACATACATAAAATAAATAAATCTTTAAAAAAAAAAAACTATACACTGAAAGTCCAAGTGACTCAAGGGCAAAGGATGCCCTTACTTTTGCTAACAGCAAAATAAACAACTTTATTTAGGAGCGAGAGTTTATTTAGGAGGTGGTGTCTTGTGATTTTGAGATAGATCCCCGGGATGGTATTTAGAAGAGGGTTCTCGGAACTGGAAGGATTCCAGGTGTATCACTCCACCGGTAACGGTCTCGTTTGAAGAGTACAGAGGGGGAGAAGGATATTACATGGGAGGCTGTACCTGCCCCCAAGAGGGAGCACTCTAAGCAGAAATGAAGAGGAGTGGTTCACATGTGAAAGAGAAGCATTCTCCCTTGTGCTTTTCCGCTTGCTCTTTTGACAACCGATAACTTGGAATCCTAAACTGAGAGTCTTGGGGTGGTGGGGGCGGAAGTAAAGGCTTTATGTTCTGAGATCAGTCTCTTCAATGTATTATTGGGGTAGAATTAGAGGATGAGGGCCCCAATAATATTTTTCATCATACAGAACAAAACACTTAATTGTTTTCCTTCTAGAAAGCTACCAAAATTAACTAGAAGAGTTGAGCATCTCAGCATCTATGATTTTCTAAAGAATCACTGGTGGGACTGATCTATCAACTTCTGAGTTTGCAGGGCAATGCATCTTTAATCATTAATATGTGGTTTTTACAGAAAGCAAGAGATTCTTCAAGGTTCCATTGGATATGCTTATCTCCAGCCATTTAGAAAGCTTGGCCCGCCATCTGTTTGATTTATTCAGAGGTTGACCTGGAAGCACAGAATTTTAACTATGGTTTATTCCAGATCCCATGGAAATATTTTTAAAACAGGAGTGAGACACACACAAAACCATAACGTGATGTTCGGGTTGAAGGGGAAGAGATGTAAAACCTCTCTATTCTATCAACCCCCCTCCCCCACCCCCACCGTCACTCAAGAAAAATCTAAGGAACGGATTGCAGAAAGCTCAATTAAATAGCAAGTCTACCGAAATTCCTGGTCAGAATTTCAAAACGAGAGAGAGAGAGAGAGAGAGAGAGAGAGAGAGAGAGAGAGAGAGAGAGATATATAGATATGAGCATACATATTGATGTCAGTAATTACAACCAGGAATGACAATCCTGTTAGAAATATGGAGAGAAGAGAGTTGGTGTCTATTTTCCTGGTTTTAACATGGAGGTGAACAAGTCTCAGTCATTTGTCTATATGTCTCCTGCACTCCTATCTTAGAAGCCAGTGGTCTAAACTACTAATCTAGTTACCTAATGCTCAGCTGGGAGCTAACTGCCTTCTACGTGAGTTACATGTGTGCCGCTCTACTGAGTGAAAAATAATAACGCCCAGCCCTTTGGATCCAGGGTCCTGGGCCATCTGAAAGTTGCTTCCTGTAACCAAGAGATTTTGCAAGACTTTGCCAACTACATTAAAGTTCTTGAGATGAGGCAGGGGTGGGGGCATCAGCCTGGATTATCCCAATGATTATCCTTAAATACACTGTCAAGAATTCACAAAAGACGGCTAGAGACAGAAGGAACAGCAACTAAACCAGATGCGACAGTGTAGCCTCTGAAGAGCGAGGAAAGTAATATGAACCAAGACGAGCAAGCAGGGTTGCAAAACTGAGCAGGGCAAAGATACTGGCTTTGTTCCAGTGGGTAAAAGCCCCTGCTGGCCCCGGGGTACCAAATGAGACCATTGTGGACTCTCTGTTGTTTTCAAACAACCACGTTTGTTATAGCAAACGTATAAAGCTAACACAATCATCTTTCCTTTAAATGGCTTGGCAAATTACTCATAAAATTGACAGTTTTTCTCATAAATATGTCTAGTACATATAGGAATTCTGGGTTTCCTAAGACTTTTGGGAATGTAGCAAATTAAGACATTCTTTTTAAACTAGTCATATCCTTTAGAAGGATATGCTTTGGCTTACTAATTTTTTTTTGCTCCACTAATTGTTGGCTTACAACTATACCATATGAAATAAACATTAAATAGAGTATCTATTTCAAATTAGTACATTTTTCAATTTAATCACTTGACTTTTAAACATTTTATTACTTGGTGTTTAATTTTTTTTCCTGTTTCCATTCACTGTTCACTTTAATAAAAACAGTTCTGCTTTGTTTTATTCTAAATGAGTTTGTTTCACCCTCTGAGAAATTTCATGAAGTAATGGTGTGTGTCCATAGACATTAAAATGTTTGTTCTGTAGGTGGTTTTGAATTTCTCTGGGACAAGAGCATCCTTCTCATCTGGAAATGACATATGACCATCAGCAGGTAATGAGGTGACCGGAGAAAACCATGGGAAGATGAGTCCAACGACATTCATTTCCAAGCTGCTTCAGGGTGGGGACCTTCTCCCACCCCACTGGCATTTGGCTTTGACACTTTAGAGGAATGCTTCTCTTTCTTATGACACCACTGCCTGCTCCCAAGACAAGAGCAGAAGCAGGAAGTGTTAGACATGAAAGGACAGCTCCTACCCACCTGATAATATTAGGGAGAAAGGACCAGAGCATCCAAGTGTCAGCTCGTTGGGTCACTCTCACCCGCCGCACGTGGGTACCATTGTTCTAGGTGAAGAGATGTAATTCTACACTGTTCTGTTAGAATTGGGTCACTGGATAAATCAGGACTCTTTGGAGAAGGCCAGCATTCACGCAGTGCTCTTTCCTGTAAATAAAGGGATCAATTTGATTGGCTAATACTCATACTATCTACAAAATATTCTAAATTTCAATTCCTTCCCTGATGAAAATTCTTTTCAGGATAAAGGTGGTTAATTTGACAGATCTAGGGTAATCAAAACAACCCTCTACAACCTAATGCTTCCTTTAAATGTCACCCCTTGTGATTCTGAAGTCTCTAACTGTACATCCCCCCCCAAAAAAATCCTCAAATATTGAACAATGATCTCCAACACAGAATTGTTCAGAGGTGGGGCCTTCAGAAGGCGGTTAGATCATGGGGCTTTTACTCCATGAATGTGTTCATTCATTTGTGGGGTTGTAACTTAGTGGGCTCCCGGGAGACCGTAGAACGCTTAGGAACTGGAGCCTAATTGGAGAAAGTATATCAGTGGGGTTGGGTCTTGGGAAAGTTGTCTACTTTTTATCACACCTGGCCCTTTCCTTTGCTCTTCCCCCACCTTCCCCGCATCAGTAAAATGAGTAGCTTCACTGTTCAGCCTCACCACGGACTTGAAAACAAGGGAGCCAAACAGCCACAGACTGAAAATTTAGAAATTCATCCAAAAACATACCTTTCCTTCTGTAAATTGCTTTGCCTAGGCATTTGCCACAACAATGGAAGGATAAGAGAACCCTAAAATAAGACGTAGAGGTAACATAAGTCATCCACCTATAACATAATACCTAACTGTTAGGAGAGGCACAACCAAGGGAAAACAACATAATAAAAATCACATGTGCCTCCACATGTAAATACACGGACAGCGAGATACTGAAGACATAACAAAGTGATTATATGCCCGCACTTATTCATAATGAGTAAGTGGGGTTCAAGAGGCCGCGAGTCGTTCCATACAAGATGTTTGGTGAAATGAAACAGGAGAGCAGGCATGGGTACAAGAACCAAGGGAAGTGCTCTCTGGCTAAGCAGCAACATGCTGGACGGCTTTGTATCTGAGAGTTAGAAGAAGGGGAGTCTTCTGATTTCAGTATGGAAAAATGTCCATGAGAAAATAAATTCCAAGTCTGGAAATACTCTTGCAAGTGAGCTAGTCCGTGTTTATAACCGTAATGTCAAAATAATTCTCAGTGTTATGACGTGGATTAGGAAGGCAATGAGATATCAAAGAAGAGTTCTATCTTTTGAGACCCGCAAGTCTTAGATCTCTCTGAGGATGCTTTTCTGTGACATCTATGGTTGCAGACAAATAGCTTTTACAGTCCGGTCAATTCAAGACTGAGTGGAGCATGGTAAGTGCATCCCTTTCCAAAATGCAAATTAACCTTCCTGAGAAGGACCTTAACAAAGACAAGTGCATCTGTCTTTTGCTTTGTGGTGTATTGTTACTCTGAAATGTCAGCATATTTTAAGAGTGTTTTAAACACTTTGTGTCTCTATGCGAAGTAGCATTTAGGGTTAGGCTCAAATAACGGCAGACATATTCTCCTTTATGTGACTGTTTGCAGGGCTCTTTAATGAGTGAAGCTTTGGCCTCCTTTTGGGGTTTATTTACTCTGTCTTGTCGGGCGTTTAGCAATCCTGCTCTGTGAAAGGCTAAGGAGTATGGCCTGCGATTGTGGCAGCTAGTAGTGTCTCTAAGCATTTCTGAAAAGGCCTCTAGGGGGCGGTACCACCACTATTGAGAACCAACAAGATGGATGCTTTTCCAGTGTTCATAGGCTGTTCTCTACCAGCCTCTCTGTTTCTTGGTTGCTTAGAAACTGACCCACTGATTCCTATCTGCCCAAGACCCACATGTGAGATTACTGGCCCTCTTGACTGGGAAGTGGAGGCCCTGGCACCAAGTTGGAGAAGAAGATCTCTCTCTTCAGGAGAGCTGAAGAACTAAGCCAGGGAACGGGCTGACTTCAGAGCAGAGCCAAAGGAGGCGTCCCTGTACTATAGCAGGAACAACAAGTGTGGGACAAATAGAGAGAGAAGGAGCCTATTTCAGGACTCTAAAAGTAAGCTGTGGTCTCAGGTCTCTGATGCGCCTTATAGCGAGTAATACTCCAGAGTCACTCAGAAAGATAAAAGTCTACTGTTGGATGCTTGTGTGGGAAGCTGGTGTGTTGAGTTCAAAGGAGAGAGAACCCATGGTTGGTTGAGTAATTCTTGGGTTTAATCTGGAAAAGTGGGATCTGATGGAGCGGAATGTTGAAGAACTGGGTAAAACAGAAGAAATGGAACCCAGCTGGGTGGGTGGTAAGGGTGGGGGGAGGAGGTAGAAGCTATCATTTATCAGGAACAAAGTCGAGTATGGTGATATATTCAAGCTTATAGTGTACGGTGAAGTATTTGAATTCTTATTAGTTTTCACTCTCTAAGTATATCACGAGAACTAAGGCTTAATTCTTAGTGTCTCAAACAGAGGGGAAGCAGATCAAAATTTCCAGGTTTTTTATTTTCAGTAAGTAAAATGTCGGGGAATGGTCTAAAGTATTCCAGATGGAACGTGACTTGAAGCGGGAGGGCAGGAAGGGGGGAGAAGGGTGCGCTGTTTCTCACCTTGACTTTACATCTGTTATTACTTTCTTATTTCCCTGAAATACCAGACTTGTCTCCACAAAAACAATCCCCTCTTCATGCACACTGCTCCCGAAGTCTCCCCTCCAAGAACACAAAGGAAACAGAAACATGCGTGTAAGATTCCTTGTTTCTAAACCTATCACAAGGATTGGTTTTATTTGAGCAAGAGTTATCCTAAACTTCAAATATTGCTTGTTTCTCAACAAAGTAATCATATCACCGTTTAAAGAAAGGGGTGTGATGTCAGGGTGTCTCACTATAAACAACAACAACAACAACAAATCTCATTTTACGTTAAGGAAACCTTAAACTTCTCAAGCAGCACAATAGTGCACTGAGGACTCATGGTGAACACGATTCTCAGGGAGGATCCGGTAGGGACCCCATTTATAAAACCTAGCAGGCATCATTATTTCAACCAGTGTGTGTGTGTGTGTGTGTGTGTGTGTGTGTGTGTGTGTGTGTGTGTGTGTGTGTGTGTGTGAATGCAAAGAAAGAAACAGAATTGCTTTTAAATGAAAAGCAAAAAAAAAAAATTACATTATTCGGGAGCTGGGAAGCCATGCTTGCTGGAAAAACGTTCTGTAATCTCTTGGTTGGTTTGTTCGTGCTTTCAGACTTAGAAAAGGTACACTTAGACTCCGGAGGTGTGAAGTAGGCAAAGGTGAGGTTTCCACAGTGATGCTTCCTGATGACCAGACACGGTTGTAGACAAAGACCTATGATGCTGTGACCCATGTACAATAGCGACTAAAGGTCTGTTTCGCCTGGATGATAACTGGCAAAACATTGTTTTTACACCATATGAACCCGCTCTGTTTCCCGAGTCCTTCCACACAAGCTAAAAGCTAGGTTAACCCACAAGAACAAGAAAGCCTTCCACACTTAATAAAAACCATGACTGGAAAGATGGTTTAAGAAAAAAAAAAAATGACCCTAAGCAGGTTGGATAAATTAAAGCTATCCTTGCTATTTTGGAAGTGGACTGTGTTTTTCTTTCCCTTCACTACAATACAGTAAGCACACCGGGTGCTGATCTAAGCACCATGCCTCAGGCCAGGGAGAAGTCATTTATCACCCTAGGCCCTAGACCTCACTGCCTGCCTCCCCATAGATCCAATAAATCACAACTGTGTAAGTGGACGGGCCTTTCCGAGTGTGCTGGTACATGCTGCTGTTGCTTTCTTTACCAGGGCAGAGATTCCTCAAAGTGAGTTTACATTGGACTGGTACAGAAATGAGTTTCTGTGTTTCTGGCAAAATGGCCTGCCAATTTATAAAGCGCTTCCCAGGCTACCCAGAGAGTTGTTACAATCATTACCCTCATCTAATAGACCAGGAGAGAAGTCACGGAGATCAGATGATTGGCCTTTAAACCCACAGGAAACTCGAATGCAGTGTTCATTCGGGGATTCTAGGCCCTGACATGTACCCATGGTGGTGTCCAGCCAGATCCTTGCAAACAAGTTGCTAGAGCCGTTATTTCTCAACCTGTGGGTTCGATCCCTTTGAAGGCTGCATACTAGATATCCTGCATATCATATATTTAGATTATGACTCGTAAAAATAGCAAGGTTTGAAGTGGCAACAAAAATCATTTTATGGTTGGGGGTCAGCACTACATGAGGAACTGTATTAAAGGGTCGCAGCGTCGGGAAGGTTGAGAGCTGCTGTGCTAGACGGACCTACAGTTG
The DNA here is from genome assembly GCF_011064425.1 of Rattus rattus. Lineage (NCBI taxonomy): Eukaryota > Metazoa > Chordata > Mammalia > Rodentia > Muridae > Rattus > Rattus rattus. Next base: position 198,552,506 of record NC_046154.1, on the reverse strand, counting down.
CATTCGAGAGTCGCAGAGAGAGGGACGGCATACTTAAATGTGTTTTATAGGAAGGAACCCAGTCTATGAAAATTTAAATGTTTTAAATTACATGTAACAGCTTTACATGAATCACTATTATTTAAAAAGATTGATATGAACTCCTTTCCCATCATTGTCTGGGGCTTACAGCTTTTGACATCTATAGTTATATATTTAATGTAATTTAATGTGTTGAATGGAGTCAAGCTATAGTCTTTATTCTGATCTTGCTTATATTCAGGAAGGAAAGCTATTTATAATCATCTAGCTATCGTGTTTTGTTTGTAAATGGTGGTTATTTTGTCAGTTAAGTCAACCTGAAGCAGTGGTTTTCAACCTTCCTAACACAGTGACCCTTTAGCACAGCTCTTCATGTTGTGCTGACCCCCAACCATAAAATTATTTTTGTTGCTACCTCATAACTGTCATTTTGATACTGTCGTGAAACAGAATGCAAATATCTGATGTGAAGGCTATCTGACATGTGACCCCTGTGATAAGGTCACTGGACCCCAGAGGGCAAAACCAAAATGTCAAAGAAAAACATAGCTTTGTCTAAATTCTATCTCAAACATTATTAATATTGTTCATTTAGTTGTGTAGGAACAGTCCTAGGAAAATATTTCAGTTATACATAAAAGCATAAAAATACTAATACCACTCATTCACCCTGAATGAGTTACCACTAAGTTTACAAAGTTATCTCACAAACAGAGCTGAAAGGCACTACATAATCTCTCCAATATGTCTCTTTTTGTCTGCTAGATTGTTCTTAGTCTGTGTGAGTTGTTACGCATTTTGTTTGCCCTGGAGTTTTCAATTTCCTATGACTGTTAGATTTTTTTTTTTTTCAGTAGTATTACATACAGTTCTTACTCACTTTCGCCACTGTGGATAATCCCATGAAATGTCTATTAGGTAATTTCCCATCTTCCACACAGTTAAACACTGCTGTTCTGGGTTAGCATTGTACTTGTCTCTTGTGCGTATGTGCTGGGGCTTCTTTGCAGCCAACACCAGAGGTGAAAATGCCGGGTCCATCACCCAGAAGTGGAAATGCAGGGCCCGTCACCTGGAAGTGGAAATGCAGTGTCCGTCACCCGGAAGTAGAAATGCACGGTCTGTCACCCGGAAGTGGAAATGCAGGGGCTTTCAACCAAGATGTGTCCATAACTAGACATTCCTACTGATGCTTATTGTCGGACTTTGAAAAAATGTTTCCAGAATGACCAGCATGCCCTTACATCTCTCTGTGGTTTAAATGTATTTTTCTAATTACCAGTACAATTGAACTCCCTTTCATAAAGCTATTCACCACACCTTATCTGTTGCGAACAATCTGTTTATAGTCTGTGCCCGTCTTCCTGTTTCCTTGAAATTGTTCTTATTGGTTTGGTAATTTCTCCGTTGTATGTGCTGTGAACAGCATTTGCTAACCCGAATTGCTTTACCCATGCAAGTTTGAATTGTTAGTATAGATCCCATTTATTTTAGTTTACTTCTAAAATAGTCTTCCTAACTCGGGACACATGGATATTGCCGTAAAGGTCTCTCATACTAGGTTCTTTAGTTCGCCTTGTTTCCTGTGAACATACGGTATGAGGCAGGAATTTCCTGACTTTCATCTGGAAGTCAGGGGGCTGGTACTTCACGCCATGTTACCTATCTCTGACCATCAGCCCTGCTTCTGCGCATGCCCAGTTTCCACATGCACTCCAGGACACCTGATTTGGACTCCAGTTTATCCATCCTGTGCTAACAGCTTAGACACTTCTTACTGATTAGAGGTTTCTTATTCTACAAAGTTACTCAGACTCTCTTATGGCTCTTTGTTCTTCTTGGTAAAATTAAAGTCTACATCATTTAATTTCACAGAATCTTCTAGTAACTGATAACATTAATAGTTGCATTGAATTCATAGATATATATTATATCCGTAACTTATATACTAATATTTTAAAGTCTCAGCATTTAACACAATTATTTATGTATACATACATATACACATACAAATGCACATACATGCATACATATATGTAATTGCCATTAGAAAACCACTTCCTTGGGAATCAGGACTCTGCCTGTTCCGTTCACTTCTACAAGCCAGTGTCCACAAAAGTGCGTAGGGCAGAGTAGGCACTTTGTACTACAAATGAGAACGCAGATGTGGGTTTGCTTCCTTGTAAACTTCTTCTCTTATAACTGCAGTTTGAAATAGCTTTGAGAGCATTACAGAGAAGCTAAATATTTTTCCTTGTAGATTTATGAAAGATAAAAACATAGCTCTCAAAATGTTTCCTGTAGCATGCTCTATAAGAAGACTTTTATAGCACGCATTTCCTACAGCGCTACACAGACACTGACTGGGAGGGTACTGTGGAAGGGAGCATTTGGAAAATGGCTTCCTGTCATGTTCGCCTCCCAGTCACTGTGTGCATTAAAAGTTGTGCTGAGGAAACTAGTTTAACTTTTTCTAAAAGTTATGTGACTCCTACACTTTGGGGAAAAAAAAGCAACCCCCCTTTTCCCTACCAAATTCTGTTATTCAAAAAAATGTTTTTGCACTGTATCTAGGAAAGGGTGGTATTGGAAAATATTTAAAAATATGAAATTATTTAAGTCTCTTCTCTTAAATACTTGAGTATCGGTTGGGGTTCAGGCTGTAAGCTGTGGGGAAACATTCATTCATGGGACTGACACACCTATGAGGGAGTCCCACAGTTCTTTCTTTCTGTTATTAGTAAATAAAGGAGACAGAATCAGTTGGCTTGAGCATTCGGATTTCCGCTAATTAATACAAAGGCATTTGAAACAGAGGAGTCTGTAAATGTTGATTTCCTCTTTTCCTCTGGAAATGACAGACCTGTCTTCTGTCTGCGAACCTGTGATCAGACGGAGCTAACATGGCAACCAACGTTCCTCTCAGCCCACGCCTTATTCTACCTGTCCAGTCTGGTAGACCCTCACCAGCTTCTGCACTAATGATCAGTAGCCCATCTCCGATATCTGCTGATGTGGCAGGATAGCCTTCTCCAAGCGAGAAACCTTGTGAAATGAGGAAATCTTTACACAGCTCCAACAACAATGAGAGATTGTAGGGTATATGGAATTTTTTTTACTTTCTTTTTTTGCAACAGCTCATCTGATACCTTTTTATACAGTAGTCATAGTAACACAACCTCCACCCCCTTTCCTCAAAGACTAGCATCACCTTGGTGACTGTGTTTGATGCAATTTTTGTGAAGGTATGAGCTGGGCATGTTTAGCCTTTAGCCTTGAGGTATGTAATTAAATTATCAAATAGTGTGATACGGGTTAGATACATGTGCTGTATGTTGCTATCTATTCCACCTATCAGGAGTCCCTCTAGGAGGACAATTTGCATCTTTCAGGAATATGTCAATCAGGGTTTTAGTAGCAAAAGAATGTATTGTGTATCCCATTTAATAGTGATGGGTGGTTGTAGGCATGGCTATACTCAGGGTAATGACACATCCAGATGTCAGTGTAGGTGCAGATGATATAAGTATGGATACAGGCACCCATCACCAAGACACAGACGCAAACTATGAATAAAGCCTTCCATGGTAGTGTTACAGTTCTGTAACAAGAACAAATGACTGCTTCCAGTGCTATTCACTTTGCCAAAAAGATACTTTTGCCATTACATCTATGAAGTCACATTGTGGACACAGACTCCTCTCATGTGCTCACACTTGAGCTATGAACTTAGTAGTCATACAGTAACTGGCTTAAAAATTTCTTCATATCTGTGTTCTCCTGGCTCCCTACCCTGGGGTGTCCATTCCACAGGTCACTAGCGTGTACACCCAAGCATCGAGCAGAGATGTACACTACGCGCTGGACTATGACATCCACTCAGAGAGGGAGTCCTGACCACTGTGGCAAAGAGGGTATCCCCTTCAGCAATTCATTATCTAATGCTTATCTGTGTTTTATCTCCTCATATCTGCCATTCCTGACTTATCCTTTCCTTCTTCACCCTCGTCCCCTCCACCTATCATTCCTTCCCTCTTCGCTAGCCCTCTCTCCAGCTGCCTCTAAAGGACAACTTAGTGTACTTGGTATAATCGATTTCCATGCCTAGGATAGTTGGTATAGAATAAGGGTCAAAATACATTTAAAGATAAGAGGCAAGAAGGAAAGAAGCAAGGAAGGATGGAGGGAGAGGAGTGCGAGGAGAAGGGGAGAGAGACTAAAAATGGATATATCTATCACACTGGCTGGTTTTGTGTCAACTTGACACATGCTAAAGTCATCTGAGAGGAAGAAGCCTCATCTGAGGAAATGCCCCCATGAGACCCAGCTGTAGGGCATTTTCTCACTTAGTGGTCAATAGGGAGGGCCCAGCCCACTATGGGTGGTGCCATCTCTGCACAGTGGTCCTGGGTTCTATAAGAGAGCAAGCTGAGCAAGCCAGGGGAAGCAAGCCAGAAAGCAACATCCCTCCATGGCCTCTGCATCAGCTCCTGCCTCCAGGTTCTAGCCCTGCTCTGCTTAAGATCCATCCTGACTTCCTTTGATGATGGACAAAGATGTGGAAGTGTAAGCTGAATAAACCCTTTCCCCCATGGTATTTCATCACAGCGGTAGTAACCTTAACCAAGACATTCGTTTTCCACAGATAGAAAGAAATCACATTTTTCCCCCTAAAGTCCACTGTGGTAAGAAAGACTGCAAATATGACTACTCGGTCACATGTGTGGGGTGGGACTTACACCTCTAGTTAAATTTCACTTCTGTATTGGGTTCTTATCCTGAGGCCGGGCTTCGGTTAGTGGTTCCATTTTCACTCCCAGGGTTATCATATGTGAGAGAGAAGGCAGCTTGTTTGTCAGCTCTCCACTCTGGCATCCGACGAAGCCTCCTTGCTGCCTAATCCATGGCTATTACTCCATGCGGGTTCCTTAAGATGTGCCTATTTTAGCTGATCCCTGTTAACATCAAAGTCTAGGGTGAAACATAAGCTGGGAAACCCCGCTTTCTTTGCTTCTTCAAGATACACACACTGTATTGCTACATCCAAGTAAAGACGATAAATCAGCGGTTCTCAACTTTCCTATGCTTCAACCCTTCAACAGCTCCTCATGTGGTGCTGACCCCCAACCATAAAATTATTCCATTGCTACCTCATAACTGTAACCTTGGGACTGTTATGAATCACAATGTAAAAATCAGATATTCAGGATATCTTCCGATAGGTGACCCCTGTGAAAGGGTTTTTTGATCCCCCCCCAAAGGAGTATCGACCCACACGTTGATAACCACTGAGATAAACAGTGGAAGGTAGGACTTCGGCAAACAGTCAGGCGGAAACAGAGGACAAAGCACGTGGTTACAGCTCTAGAGCTGGACAAGAGGCAAGATAACCAAGGGGCAACTGGGAACCTATGGCAGGGTTTGTAAGGAGATGGCCAAGGTGTTAAACATGTCAGATTGAGAAAATGGAAGGCCAAAGAGGGATTTAAAAAGAGAGATTGACACTTGCAACATGTAACATACAAAACAACATGAGTGTGTGTGCACGTTTGTGTGTGTGTGTGTGAGCGACTGTGTGTATGAGAAAGTGTGTGTGTGAGAGAGTGTATGTGTGTATGTGAGTGACTGTGTGACTGCATGTGTGAGTGTGAGTTCATGTGCTCTGAGAGAGAAAGTGTGAGTATGTGAGAAAAAGAGACTGTGTGTGAGTGTGTGGGAGTGTATAAGAGAGTGCATGCATGTGAGAAAGAAATTGTGTGTGTGTGTGTGTGTGTGTGTGTATGAGAAAGAGAAAGTGTGTGTGACTGTGTTTGTGACTGTGAGTGCATGTGTATGAGAGAGAAAGAGTATGTGTGAGAGAATGTGTATGTGTGAGTGTGTGTGTGTATGTGAGTGTATGTCTGTGCACATGTGTGTGCACATGTGCATGTGTGTGAATGTGGGCATGTATGCCTTCACATGTTTATTGAAAAGTTTCTACACAGGAGCCTAATAGCAAATGAGGTCCAGTGTGACCTTGCCACTTTCCCTTGTGAGATCCCTCAGGGCAAGGTTGGTCACTGGCTGTTTCCTCTGCCCCTGACTGAACTGACACACTTCGAAACTATTTAACATTTCCTCCTTTGCTCTGCTGTTGCTTCTATGTCAATGACCTGTCCTTGGGGTCAGTTTCTCACTTGCTTGCTGCCCTCCACACCCTCCCCACAGGGTTTCCTAGGGGCATTACACGGAGCAGCTGCTTGGAGCATGCACAGGCCAGTTTACATTAGGCTGTTTTTTCTTGAGAAAGTCATAGTTTAAACAAATGGTTGTGTCTATTTTAATCATTTTTGCCCTCTTTTGAAGTGATTTTTTTCAAACATAAGGGTTTTGTTTTTTTTTTTTTTTTCAGAATGGAGTTTTGCGTTATAAATTCGTCTGCTCTACCACATCCCTTTTAAACACAGCTGTTACTACAATGTAAACAAAGTTTTTAAAATGTAGATAAACAGTCACTAGAGGAAGAGCTTCAAGTGTTTTTAACACATGGTCAGTTTTTGCTTACTTGAGCACTGTGGTTTGAAAGTTGAATTCAAAATACACGTTTGCCTTCACAGACGTCAGCCTATTCAGTACAGCTGTTCCGAACGCCCCTCCGAGAGAGGCATTTCAAGTTCTCAGTCAGCACAATTTTGACAATATCCCAGTTTTGAAGTCATGTTAGTAGTAAACCTAAGAAAAATGTGGAAGTTCTACGATGGTGCATCGGGCAATATTCCTCTCAGGCATAAATGTTGAATGGAAAAATTATCTAGTGGACTGAAGCTAAATTACAAAAGAGTTTTTCACGGTCAACCCAAGACAGAGTTGGCGTTTTGAAAGCAGCTGCTGTTTTAGTCCTGGGAAGAGACAATACAAATATTAATTCATTAGCGGGAGGATCTTTTGCTCCAGGGACTTCCTTCTAAGCCTAGACCTTAAAACTTTTAAATTTGATGTTATTTTGGTTAGAGAGATTTTGACTGATCAAGTGTATTGCATTTTAATAAAATTTAAACAAAACAATCTGAATATAGCAAACACATTATCTCCCCCCCCCCGCTTGTGTGCGTGCATGCAGACCTGTACTGGTGTATGTGTGAGACATGCATATGTATACATACATGTGTGAGCAGAGGCTAACCTCTGCACTGTCCTTAGGAGCCAGACACCTTGTTTTTTGAAACAGGGTCTCTCACTAGGGCTGAGGGCTCACCTATTTAGCTAGCCGGAAGCTCCTGTCTTCCTCTGCCTCCCTGCACGGACATTACAACTGTGCCCATGGGTCTGGCTTCTCATGTGGGTGCTGAGGATTGAACTCAGGTCCTTGGGCTCATATCGTGAACATTTCATCAGGGGAGCCATCTCCCCAATCCCAACAATCTCAAGCTTACTGATGTCGGCTGCAAAGCATAGGTCTCCCGGGTACAAAAGAAACGTAGCATTTGGAACCAGGGAAGTAATAAAACTAGAGAATTTCAATACTTTTGGAAGATAGTATATTTGAAATCAATTCTTGCATGAAATATATGAAAACTCTATTACAATATTCTGGTATTATTAGTCATCTTGAAAATTAGTACTTAAAACACTAATTCAATTTGCTGTTTGTCTGTTATAATGTGATTCTCATTACTCAAGTGATAATTGTTTGACCACATCATTTTCAAAGACTATTTGGCAAATGCATTTCTAGGCCATGCTGCATAAAATAAAACCAAAAATAAAATAAAATTCTACCTGAAATGCAGTTTAGCTAGAAATAACATTCATTTAAATGTCCAAGAATAACATACAAAATTTCTACCCATGTTGTTCCCAAACCACCACGTCTGAGTTATGGATCTTGCAGAGGAAACCAGGTTACGAAACTTAATTACTCTATGTTTGGCTTGGAAAAATAGTTAACTGATTATTTTGCTATATCACACACAACCCAACATGACCTCATTTTCAATAAAAACATATGATTTGATCCAAAGCCTTCCGTCGTACTCCATAATTAGACACCTTATCTATCAGGCTGCAAGGAAACCGTGGTAAAGACAGAAACAAGAATTTTCATGTGTTAAGTTATACACCAGAGGGAGTCCCACGAATATAATACAAACACGCTGATATTGCCAAAGAAAAGTCAATTAAATATTATATGCACTCTAAGAATCACAGAGCTCAAAACATGTGTAATCCAGGCCAAATACCAGTGAGCACAGTTGCACGAACATTAGACTGCGTGTTAGGTATCATCCCCAAGAATATTAAAGACTTTCCCAGATGGATTTGAGAACCAATGTTACTTAACCAATAGTTTTACATCAAGGAACAAGGCTTGTACAACAAAAGCAGCTTGTCAACGTGAGAATTCACTTAGGCCTAGACCTTCCATTCAGGTACAGAATTTAGCATCACAACACATAGCCACAGACCAAACCTCAACATCCCCCCTAAAACTTACCTTTAATGTTTTTATCACTGATAAACATTAATCTTGATTCAAGCTAAACCGAGCAGGTTACCTTCAAAGAAAAAAGAATCTCGATGTCTTCCAGATTCACCTTCTGTGTTTATATCAGTGACTGTCACATCATCTGCCGCTCTAAGTCACATAAGGGAATGAAGATGACCGGTTTCTGTTTCTGCCAACATTCCCCATTCGTATTTCTTTTTTATTCAGTTTTTACACTGTTCCAACTGGCCTGAGACAAGAGTGACTCCAGGCCTTGGGGGGCTATGGTCCCCAGAGAGGTCTCCATAATGCTTGGAGCTCTCAGATCAAGGGGTGCTGTTACTGTCCCCATGGATGCTCCAATTGATTATATGTATTTAAAGAAAAAACAAACACTGCAAAGTGGTATTTTCCCTATTACGTCAGCCCATCGACTAGCTAGTATGAGCTGTATCACCACATACTATCTTATAAGCGCAACACAAAGGGATCTTCCCAGGTCACTACTTTCTGGCTAAGGGGAAAGAATCTTTAAAAAAATAATTAAGACTATGTGTTAAATTGCTAATGAGAATGTAGACTCTCCTGATAGCTACTCACTTTCGGAGGTGAACTTTCTTGATGTCCTACTGAAAGGTACTGTCCTAAAGTTAGATATTTGAAAAGTTTGGAGATCACAAGAGAAGAACTCTATGAAGATATAATTCTTTATCATCTTAGCATAACCTATGCTACCCTTCCTAACAGATGCTACTTCCTGTTTTTATAAAAAGAGCCAGGAGTCTTCAAGGAAGAAGTCTCTGTGGCAAATGCAATCTGCTAGTCTTTGCTGCGTCGTAGCGCCTACATTCCTGACCAGCTTTCTCTTCTCCTAGTTTCTGCCCAAATGCTCCATGGCCTTTTACCTCCAGTCAATGGCCTACTCATCCATTTTGCTTGACAACAAGAGAAATTCAATGGCGGCTGAGAAGCTCCAGAGATACACATTCTCAGATGCAAACCAAGAAGGGAAAGAAAATTCAAAGCTCACTTCTGGTGCTGAGGGATAATTGTTTGTGCCTCATGAATCGTAATCATTTGGCCAAAGTGATGGAACTTTAGTGGTCAGAAGTTCAAGCTCTGGGTGGGTTCACACCGTTCCCTCACGACTGATTCCGTTCTGTGACCTCAGGCAGGTGTACGGGTCTTCTTAAATCCTTTTCTTAAAAGTTGACACAGCAAAAACATCTGCTTATAGTGTTGTTATCCATGTAAATTATTTAGTTCCAGACACTGGGGCCTCCAAAGCCCCCTACCGTCTTTTCCTCCTTTAGTTTCCAGAGAGGGGCACTGTTGAACACAAGGCCGTGTCAAATAGAACACAGGCAGCATTGCATAGTCTACCACACAGATGTGGGGCTCAGGTTTGAGTCTACCATGCAGATGCAGGGCTCAGGCTGCCCTTTGCGTGGGGCTACTCCATCTGATGAGACTCCAGCTTTCGTACTTTTGAGTGAGGTAAGAAAACCCTAAGCTTGGATGGATCCTAAGTGGTACCCATCTGTCAATACAGCATCCTCACTCGCTTCTTCACACCCTGTCACTGTGTTTTGGCCAAGGCTGTGTAGGAAAAGGGCAGGGACAGAGGCAGTTGCGGGGAGGGCGTGAAGGTATCTGGACAATTTACATGGCTGTAGCTTGCTTTTTCTTTCCCAGTGATCTTCTCCCAGATAGGGTGCTGACTAACACTGCATTAAACATTAGTCAGACATCTGGGGATGTCTTAGGTCAGATGTTCTGGCTAAATGAGATTTTCACTCTGTGTTGTTCATCCATTTCCAATTAAACACTTTGGTCTTACACACACACACACACACACACACACACACACACACACACACACACACCAGAATGAAACCTGACTGTACATGTGTTCACCGCTTACAGCTTTTGAGTAGTTTCACAAATCTTGCTTTTCAATGAACAGTGAGGCTTACAAGTAACTTGGACTTAGGCTCACCTTGTAGCCTAGAATGAATAATTCTGAAGTGGAAAGAAGGCTGGGGATGCCGTGCAATGTCAGAAGTGGCACTGGGCATTAAGACACACAAACCTGCCATTCCAGATGCCCTGCATTTCAAAAGAAGATAGGGTCTAAATTGGTAAGGGAAAATAGATGTGCTGACAGTTTGGTCAGAAGTTGAGGAAGAAGTTATCATATTCTATCTGCTCTCCTTTAAGTAGGGCAGAAGAAACAAAGGCAGGAAGTACACACGCGTGGTGACTTCTCTGTGGGGTAGGCATTGGCCGTGTATAATTTGCTCCCTCCTTGGTACCAGAGCTTTGGCTGTTCCATCCTCTCTAAGGTCCACTATTTTAAGGTCTCCACTTTTATAAGCAGGTATGAGACCTAGGGTTTATCTCCAGCACTCCAAAACAAGGAAGGAAATAAGGGAGAGAGGAAAGGAGGGGGTTGGAGGAGGGAAGATATCTTGAGCCTCAGTGGAAGGCGGGAGAAGCCCAGGATTTCGGTGTTTCAGACTCTTGAGAGCTCCACATGGCTGCAGGGTAGCTTCCTGGGTTACCCAAGTTCTCTTGAGACTTTTATTCCCATCTTGGAAAACCCTCAACTCTCTCTCTCTCTCTCTCTCTCTCTCTCTCTCTCTCTCTCTCTCTCTCTCTCTCTGTCTCCTCTGAACGTGTGAGCGTGTGTCTGTGTCTGTGTCTGTGTCTGTGTTATGTGTATGTATGAACGTGTGAGCGTGTGTCTGTGTGTGTCTGTGTGTGTGTCTGTGTGTGTGTCTGTGTGTGTGTTTGTGTGTGTGTGTCTGTGTCTGTGTGTGTGTATGTGTATGTATGAACGTGTGAACATGTGTGTGTGTCTGTGTGTGTTTGTGTGTGTGTGTCTGTGTCTGTGTGTTTGTGTGTATGTGTGTGTGTATATATGTGTCTGTGTCTGTGTATGTCTGTGTGAGTGTGTCTGTATGTGTGATCTTGTGAGTGTGTGAGTGTGTGTCCACACATGTGTGCTTATAACCTAAATAACTAGGCTTGGATGCCAGGTGGCTGGATTTTACGTTGTTAGTTGATTGCGGGTTTCTTTCGCTCAGCTGTGGAAGCATCAACAAATGAAGAAACCAGGGGAACGGAGCAAACCTCCTCAGAAGCAGAGAGAGACGGATCCCTCATCTATGTAGGGACTTGACCCCAGGCACAAAGGACAAGTGAACAGCAGGACAGAATGTACGGTGAGCGAGATACAACAGGAGCTGGCAGTGCTCACCTCCCAGAAACTCTACCCTCTGCCTCCCCAGCCTTTGTACTCACATGGGGAAATTAGCATAAAGCTTCTGGAAAGGGAGCCAAGTAAAGGACTTTGAGAAACAGATGCCAGCCTGGGGCCAGGCTTGTCAGGAAGCTGGCTTTTTGGCACCCAACACTGTTCCTACCAGTCGTGGGTTGGCGTGCTGTGGGCACCTGCCGTTTGTGTTCTCCTAGTTCCTCCTATGGTAGGGCACCTGCATTTCCATCTGGGAAATCAACCATCAGAGACGACTACAGCATTGGCAGAACCCGTATTTGATTTGATCTGGATAAAAGGAAAAGCCCAGAGATACAGTTTAGTGCTAGAGTGCTTCTCTGGAGTGCTTGTGGCCCTAAGATTCAGGAGCAGGAATGAGACCCAAAGAAAGATTCTCTTCTTTTGGGATGTGATTGTGACTGTCAAGTGTAGTGATTCATTGAAGAGAAGAACCTGGTCTATCTCATCCTGACCGTAGCGACCTGATGATGACCCAAGAACACCTATCCCCTAAACATCTGCTGCTACCCTGGGTCCTGTCCTCTAACCCCGAGGCAGCAGATTTCTCTTCATTATGAGATCAACCCTAAGCCCTCTAATAATTCGTTGACTGATTGAATTGGCCTACCTCAGTTTCCGTAGCCTGCAACAGAAAAACTTGAGGAAGTCATCGCTGGACAAAAGGAAGAGTGAGTCAAAGCCCCTGAGAGTTAGGAGACCTCAGATGCAGAAGGGTCGCTTACTGTTTACTTCACCCATCGATGAATGATGGAGTTAAATGATTACTAGGTCTTTATGTTTTATGACATTCTAGGATTTTATGGGAAAACAACTGTCTCTTAGTTACATTTATCTTACAATAAAATTTACTGAGTACCTGTTATGCCTCTTACTGGGGAAACAAATGAACTTAGGGGTTCAGCTGTTATAATCTGGTTTGGGAAATGAATTATGACTAAGTAAATCCAGGTCTTGAGTATAATCCTAGCTACTCTGGAGGCTTTAAGATGGCAAGTTCGAGGTTAGCCTGGGATACAGGATGAGTTCAGGGCCAACCTGCATGCTGTAAATTGTTGTCGAAATTAAACGTTAAAGAAGAAAACAAGAAGAGAAGAGAAGGAAAAGCCCAGAGATATAGTTTAGTGCTAGAGGGCTTCTCTGTCATGCTTGGGACCCTAAGATTCAGTCTGTTGCATGGCAGTCACATAAGCAAATGACATAGTAGTTACAGACTGTGTGAAGGGCTTCGCAAACATGAAACCGGTTCATAAGAGAGTCAGTCTGCCCCTGCAGTAATGCATGTGTGCTTGCTGTGTCACATGTGTGTCAGTAGGTGGCAAAGAGGAGAGAGGCTCAGTGTTCTGACCTAAGAACATCTGAATGATTAGGAGCCTTCTACCCCCTGAAAAAAGCAAGCCTGAGACAACCACCAGTCTGGCACCAGGGTCCAGGACAGGGAGCTCGCCTGAGATGCCCACCAGTTCAGTGCCACACAGGCCTGGAGGGACAGACAATGCCTAAGATGACCCCCTACCCAGAGCATAGCACTCCTGAGACTGCTCCTGGGATGACCCCACTCAGAGACCCCAGGTGCCACTAAGAGAGGCAAGCAAGTGGTGGAGAAATGGAAGAGAAAGAGAAACAGAAGGATGTGGGCGCAATGAAAAGAGACTGGACCGGACACTTGAGGGTAGCAAGGAACAACCTGATGTGAGTGGCCGGCAATGCCACTGGGATCCACGTCTGGGTTTGTGGCCCTGCAGCAGCAGCAGCAGGGGTCTGCTACTACCAAAGGTCTGGCCTGGGCTGCTACCCAGGGACATGTTTTGGGAGCTATGCAGAACTGGCCTTACACCTCACCTGGGCATTATGGGAGAGTTGGCCCTGGAGGCATGAAAGCAAGAGAAGTGACCTCATCCCTAGCCGTCTGAGGTACTTCCCAGAGGGAGCCTCACACAGTGCAGGAGTTGCGAGTGAGCCGACTGAGGGTCCGAGAATGGGAGAATCCAAGAGCTGCCCCTGCCCCTCGTCTCCTATGCAGTAGCACAGATGAGGAAGAGATACCCTCCTCCCTGCCTGTCCCTTACCATCTGTGGCGGGCAGAAGACCTGGCCTTGCGGTCAGGAGAGCAGGAGAGCTGTCCCCACCCCTCACCTGCTACAGCACTAGGGAGAGCAGGCTCTGTACCTTGCCTGGTCAGCACAGGAGAGCTGGCCCTGAATGGGAGGTTGTATGTGAGTCAGTCTCCAAGGGCATGTGTGCAGGAGAGCTGGCCCTGACTCTTGTCTGCTGAGCAGTGGTACAGATAAGGGAAAGATGCCCTCTTCCTCTCTGACGTCTATGGCAGGTGGGGAGAGCTGGCCCTGGGGTCATGAGAGTGGGAGAGCTGGTCGTGTCCCTCAAATGCAGCTAATACTTGGGAGAGCAGACCCTACCCCTCACTTGAGCAGCAGGATAAAGCCAGCCCTGGTTGTGGGAGTTATTGATGAGCTGCCCTGAGTGTGGGAGAGCCAGTGAGCTGACCAACTTAGACACCTCTCAGGTGGAGTAGATCCATGGCTTTGAGTTGGCCCAACTCAACATCTACCCCATCTACAAACTGCTAGAGTACATAAAATGGCCAGTTCTACAGATCCAAAACTATAGGATCTCCACGACACAGGGCAACAACAGGATATCCAAGAGTCCCAGTGAGGTTCCAGTGTTGATAGAGTAGCAGAAGCCAGAGGCTTTGTACCAGACCCATGAATCACTGCAATGAACATTTGCATGCAAAGATGTGTGGACAAAAGGGTGTACTGTAGGACACACTGTGACACACTACAGCTTCCACAATATTTTTTTCTCAGTTGAGAGGTTGTAAGGGTGGAGGGAGGGTAGGAGGGGAGGGAGAGACAAGGGGGATTGTGGTGCATGATGTGAAATTCACAAAGAGCCAATAAAAAATTGAAAACAAAAAAGGACAATCAGTGGGTGAGACCAGGTTAGACAGTATTGCCAGGGAAGACTGTTTAGAAAAGAAATTAGAACAGGAAGCCAGGGGGGTAAGAATGGCTCAGTCATGAAAGACGGGGAAAGGATGTTTTATGCAGAGAGAATAATAAATGTCAAGGTCTGGGGTTAAGAAAGAGTCTTGGTTCTTAGACTATGGTGAGGAACCGGGAGAATGGCAGGGAAGTTGCTGCAGGGTGACGGAAAGATCAACACCAGGCTAGACTCGGGGAGCCTAAGAAAATTTGTAAAGTTTGTGCTTTTTTTTTTTTTTTTCCGAGATTTTATTTTATTTTAAATTCTGTATGTATGTCTGCACGTGAAAAAATGTACACTGGAATGCAGGCATCTATGAAGACAGGAGTCACTGGATACTCTGAAGTTGTAGAGCTGGGTTCTAGAAACCAAATTGTTAATCCTGAGACACCCCCCCCCCCAGAGAAAAACCAATTCCACCATTTTGGGTTAAATTTCAAGCAAGATTTATTAAATACTAAATACTGACCAAAACATGGACTTGGGTCAGGACCACTTTCTGGAATTTCCCAGATGAGTGGCCCTAGGCACGTCTTCCGGGGCAGAGTGGAGGGGGAGGTGTTATAAAGACAAACCTATGGGCCACCGTACTTTCCCATGAGGCATTGTTTTCCAAGAACTACAACTCCCAACATTCCAGGAAGTTACCCAGTCTTTGAGCGGGTGGGGCTTACAGGTTAATTTGGGGAATAATTACACAAACCTCTGTAAGAACAGTCTGTGCTCTGCTGAGCGATCTCTACTGCCACCAAGCTTTATTCTAAAAGACCCAGGTTATAAGAGAATCTTTGAGGAGCTCTGTGGGGTCCATCATGGATGAGGTGCAAGAGTCCTTGGAATTTAGAGCAGGAACCTAGGGAGGTGGGGCTTGAGACTAGACCGAAAAGGTGCCAGTGAAGGGCAGAGAGAAAAAGGTAGGTTTGCTGTCACTCTGGGACAAGCAGCAGAGGACTCCGTGGTATGAGTTTCAGGGAAAAGAGACAAACCTAAAGTTACCCTGGAATATTTGGCCTGTACCCGTTATGCAAACAGAAGGATCAGGGAGCAAAGGGTACAGTGTACACGGTGGAGGGGCAAGGAGAGAGGAGGGACAAAGAGAGGCCCATCTTAGCCATAATAGAAGTTTAATATCCTTATTAGACACACAAAAGCATTGAAAATATAACCCAAGACGTTGCATATTAATATCTTGAACTCAGCCAGGCATGGTGGTGTGTGTTTTTAATCCTAGCTCTCAGGAGGCAGAGGCAGGCAAATCTCTAATTTTAAGACCAGGCTGGTGGTCTGTAGAGAAGGTTCCAGTACAACCAGGGAGGGCTACATAGGGAAACAGTCTCGAACAATAATAATGATTAATAATGATAACAACAACAACAACAACAAAATAAATATCTAGAACTCAGGGAAGAGATCAAGGCTGTAAATAAAGATTTGAGAATCTTAAACATCTGATACTATTCAACGCCACGTGACTCTGCGCATCTCTTTAAGGGAGGGATTTAAATAGAGAAGTGTTCCTAATTAGAGGGAGACCAAGTGACAATTAAAGCTCCAACTATGGGCACTGAGAAGTGAGGTGATGAAAGGGGAGAGGAAAGGAGAGGGAGAGCGAGGGGAGGGGGGAGTGAGAAGTGGGGGAGGGAGGAGAGGGACGTGGGGGAATAGGGGAGAGGGAGAGGCCAAGCGCAGAGTGTAGTAGGCTGGATGCCTACAGTGGAGGGTGACCCCTGAGGGAAGGAGTGGCTAAGTACACTACTGTTCAGGGTTCCCGAGAGTCAGAGACTCACAGAAACCCCTGGTGACCCTGAACAGAGCTGTATTAGTGATGGAGACGAGAGCCAGAATGGCAGTCCCAGGGGAGAAAGCGAGGAGGAGGAGGTGTGGTAAGGAGCCGAAGGCGTGCAGAGAAGTCTTTGGAGAAAGTGCTCTAGGAGGAAGTGGAGAAATGAGGTGAGGGCTGACTAGCAGGAGGAGAGAAGATTGTGGATTGTCAGAGCGTGCTGTTAACAGAGCCAGCTGGGGATGCTTCAGTAGGGAAAAGGCACCAGTGATTCACAGAAGTTAAAACTGCCGGCAAAGTGCTGTCCCCAAGGAACTGGGAGGAGGCGGTGTGTGAACACAGAGGGAGAGGCTCCTCGCCCTCCAGGAAAGCATGGAGAGAGTTCTTTTTACAAAAGAAGGGCGTGTGCAAGGAGCAGGGGATGGGGCAGTGGTCACGTGGGCTGGGACACCAAGGAGCTGGATGAATGCTCGAAGCTGGGTGCCAGAAACCACCTGGGAAACTGGCAGCAACAAGAGAAGAAAATGACAACCTAAAGAGCGAGAAAGCAAGTTACAGAAGGGATGAGTTTGAAACAGGCAGCAAAACGCACCTTTGGGATCCGAGGATCCTGATGGGTCGTGTGGGTGGGATGGATAGGTGAAGAGAGATAAAACTGAGTTGTAAACTCACTAAGATGGGCCCTCGATTCTTTCTTCTCCTCTTCTTCCTCCCCTCCCCTTTCTCTCCTTTCTTTGTTTTAACGAGGAGACACATAAGAGGAATTGTGAGAGTTCAGAATAATGCTCAACGGAATCCAAGCAGAGTAAAAAGGAAACGTGCAGACCGGCGGGGTCACAAATAAGCACAGGTTGACCGAATAAGGGAGTAAACTGTAGTAGAAAATTGTGGCAAGGGGTGGAGGGTTGGGTAGGGCGCCACGAGTCAGCAGCAAGGGTAGGAGGTCAGATTGAGGAGATGGGTTTTAGGAAATCAAGATTTCAGAGGCCATTGAATTAGCTGATTGGGGTTGGGGGGAGATGGATTTCAGAACACAAGTAATAAGAAAAGTAAGGCCGACAGAGACAAACAGGTAGATCAACCCACTGTTTTTGGGTTTTTTTGTTTGTTTGTTTGTTTTGTTTTGTTTTGTTTTTGTTTTTGTTTTTTTAAGTCACTCATTTGTCTATGCCTAAATTTAAGTCTCCCTACTGCAACCCCAAAACCTGAGGGAGTTATTTCTTATCAAACATGGCCTGAGGATATCCTGATAAACAGGCTGAGCCTGCTCAGTTTGCAATGCATTTTGCTACAAATTATAGAAGCCTAGCCAACTGTGGCAGCCTAGACAGATGATTGTTCTTGTGTAAGAAGGGAGCCATTTTAAAACAGGGTCTGTGATTCTTCTGCCTTTGCCTCTTGGCCATGTGGAGGCTGCAATGTCTTCCCACCGAACTTCCGGGTGAGTTCTTCGCTGAGACCTGCTTTAAGTTCTGGGGAAAGGAGAGAGAAGAGATCCAAACTAGGCAGTCGCTGGAGTCTTTGATATCTGGGAGCTCCTGGCCCGTTGCTCCTGGTTAGACTATAATCCCTTTCCCTGTAACTATTAAAGAGTTAAGTGATCGTCCAACTCGGTGTCCTGAAGAGATTTGTATGTGAATATACAAGCTGGACCATTCAGAAACCTGGAATTTATCTTTGGGCAAAGAACTGGCTCTGCCCTTACTATTGAGGTTTCAGACACAAATGTAGAACTACAATCGAGAAATATGGGTTTCAGCTACAAGGATTTTCCGGCCATTTCTGAAACCTCACAACCTCCTCCTCCCACCCATAAATCTTGAAGCATATCCAGTTTCTTATTGGAAGCAGGCTTTCCAGGGGTTGCCACCTCTAGTGAGTGACTTAAGGTCTAAGTGCTCTGGGCATCTGTGGAATCTAAAACGGATGAATGGGCTAAGGAAGGGAGAGTAATTAAAACGCTATAGTTGGAAGGGTGGCCACCCGACTTCAGAGGAGTCCCCTAGCTATTTTGAATTCCTCTAATCTTGCTTATCTAAATAAAAATCATAGCTAGATATATTGTCTCGGTTCCAGGCTGTTTGATCTTTGACATTTATTGGTCTTGAGGTACTCGCTTTTATTAAATTATCTAAAAGTATTTTATCGTATTCCTTGGTTCCCCGCTGTAGTATGTCTTTGTGGCGATCAATTATGTACAATTATTGTTGCTGAATTTAACAGCTTAACCAGGCAACCTGCCTTCGGTGGGAAAGATGTCATCCGGGTACCTACGGACCCTTAGTTAGCAGTAGCTTCATGTGACAATCTGTGCCGTAAGAACATTTTCAAATCCACAAATAATCTTCAGTGCGGGGCCCATGAGAAGGATTCTTTAGAAGACGTTCTTCATATCGCCTGTTCTTTATTTAATTCACCTGTTATTTGCTGCGGCTGCCCCTTCTCCGTTCTCCAACTCCTTCTCTTCCTCCTCCTCTTCCTTTTAAAATAGGGTTTCACCGTGTAACCAGGCTGGCCTTAAAGACACAGAGATCTACCTGCCCCTGCCTCTGCCTCTGCCTAACTGCTATGGTCATGAGGTGCACCAGCATACTTGTGAATATTTCTTGTCTTTAAAAACGTAACTATGTCCTTGCTGTAGATTCTAGGAAACAAACAGATGCTCCACAAATAATGGACAAGTGAAATATGTATTTATTCTTGGCCTTAACATTCCCCACTGACAACTCATTCTTTTCTTGATTTGACAGGACGAAGGGAAGTTCCTCTGATTCACAGTGCCCTTGGCATAGTTACACTTCCTTCCAAGTACCATAGACCATAATAAATAAATAGTAATAATAAAAACCTATGAAGTTGTAGAATTATAAGTACCTAATGTTAATCCGTAAGTATTTGTTTGCCTTTGGTGTGTTGGGGGTGTGGGGTGTAGAGATCACACTTTGCATGTGGAGGTCAGATGTCAGCTTGTGGAGTCAGCTCTCTCCCCCTCCCATGTGGGTCCTGGGGTTCAAAGTCAGGTCACTAGGATTGGCAGCAAGAGCCTTTATCTACAGAGCCTTCTCACTGGCCCTGTGCTCAGAACTTCTCCTTTTTCTTTCTATTCCAGACATGGACGACAACATCTACTTCACTTGCCATCATTTAACAGTAAAACAAGAAATTTGTAAGAGTTTCTAATGGAAGGGGTCATCCTGTGAGGAGCAGGATTTATAAGCTACCACTAATACGGAAATTCTCTATGAGAGTATGAAAAAAATGTGTGTTTCTATTCATTGGTGTGTATACTCAGCCTTCTGATATTAGAATGAGTTTGAATCTTCTTCATCTAAAGTTGAGATGGACGATGGTTTGATGTGACTGGAGACGTAACAAGGCCCGCTCTCTCACGGTGCCAACACCTGCCTGCATTTGTGTATCAGGACTCAGTGACTCAGGATATTGTTGAGAGAATTGAAGTCCCAGGTACAGCAAGGTTACAGGGGTCAGTTCAAAAGCTAGGAAAGTAGACATGAATATGATCTGCATGAAATGTACTGGACATCAATTCCAGTACACAAACAATACCACACAAGACAAATTCTTCCTTTATTATTTCTGTTGTTGTTGTGGGCTAGAGAAAGTTATGGGGAGGGAAGGAAGAAGAGAGGGAGAAGGAGAGAAACAGGGAAAGGGAGAGGGAGAGAGAGAGAGACAGAGACAGAGAGGTGTTATGAATGTGGTATTCTGTGAAGACCCAAGTTCAACTCATTTATTTTTGAGACAGGGTCTTCCCCTGAACCTGACATTCATTGATTCAGCCAGGATTGATGGCCAATGAGTTTCAGGGATCTGTCTGTCTCCAGACAGACAGATACACAGCCTAGAATTACATACACAGGGCACCATGTCTGGCTTTCATGTGGGCCCTGGGGATCTGAACTCAGGGCCTCACACTTGTGCTGCAGGCATTATACCAACAGATCCACCTCTCTAGTCTCTCTCTCTACATTTTTAAAAATCCTTTCCCAAGGATTCAGGAAGGGAGAGAAAAGATTAAAGAATCTAAAGAAATATTGGAATATGAAGAAATCTTTAAGCAATCTAAAACAAAAAATATCTCCTATTGTTTGACAGAATTCTAACGGTTTCCACACTCCGTAGATCAGCAGCAGAACCAACCTTTACAGCACTGATTGCTTTGTACAGGGCGCAGGTGTCTTTAAGTAAGTCTTTAGATGACTGGAAGCAGTTACCGTCCTAGAAGACTGACGAGTCCAGCTTTGTTGACGAACCACTGGGGCTACTACCAGGCATTTAGCGCCCACCTCTGAGTCATGATGACGTGGGCTTGGGTGTTTGGAAACCACTTCCTACCCTCAACTGCCTGCTAAGGCCAAGTCACTGACTTCTGACTGGACTTTCCACACGGTTACCTCACAGGTACCTAAAACATTAAGCTCTTACTTTCATCCCTAACAGACTCCTCCTTCTGTGTTTCCTCTCTCAGGGGACAGAACACTGTCATGCCAGATAACTGGAGAAGACTGGAGAAGTAACTCTTGGTCTCCATTAAGCCTTTATGCAACCAATATACCTATTCGTCCTAGGGGATAGCCCCTGAAGAAGTATATTCCAGGCCCTGGGACCAAGTGGCACAGTCCCCTAGGGACCGTGTGTTTTAGTCAGGGGAGGCAATAAATGCAATGAACA
The DNA here is from genome assembly GCF_011064425.1 of Rattus rattus. Lineage (NCBI taxonomy): Eukaryota > Metazoa > Chordata > Mammalia > Rodentia > Muridae > Rattus > Rattus rattus. The sequence continues at coordinate 198,531,242 of NC_046154.1, read as the reverse complement.
TGAAAAAGTGGCAGGACGGGAAGAGAAACCAACGTGGGGATGATGGGGAGTGTGGATGTTGAAAATATTTAAGCTGCTGGCCGAGAAACTTCAAGAAAGGGTTTTAAAAGAATGAAGCAAATGTGTACTTTGCAGGAGTCATGTGACAGAATGAGAAAGAGGACACAGTAGAGGTGTAGAGGCCTTGAGTGTGTTTGAGGCATAGTCAAGGGAGGATATGGCTGGAGCGGAGAGCAGAAAGAAAAGCCAGAGAAGAGCTGGGGGCTAGATCATGCAAGGCTTTATAGGCTAACCCAAGAACACTTGCACTGTGGGATAGGAATACAGCTCGGTGGTAAAGCATTTGGAAGGCATGTGTGAGGTGTGAGGTGTGAGGTCTGAGGTTTGAGTTCCAGCAGTGTAAACAGGTTAAAACAAAACAAAACAAAACAAAAAAAACTATAACCATGGCTCTATTTCAAGTGAGGTAGGATGCCATCATTGGGATCCAGGAGAGGAGTAGACTGTAATGTGGTATACGTTCTAAACAGTCATTCTATGATAATTATTCATGGCATGTTGGATTTGAAGAGATACATCGACCTGTTGTGTGAGTCGAGTTAACAGGAGGACGGACTGGAAGAGGAAAGAACACGAAAGCAAGTAAGCGTTTATTGAAATAACTGCTAAAATGGGAGTGGTGGTATTTTGGAATCATCATAATTAGCAAATGAAGTAACCTGGGTTATTAATGGATGCTAAAGCCACTGGGTAAAAGATGGTTGACTCTACGAAATTTGGAAGATGCCAAAATAACATGGAACAGGTTTCTTTGTAAAGAGAGAAAACCTTGCCTCCACCCTCCCTGGAGAGCTCTGGTTGGTTGGCTCAGTGTAGTGATGAGTCAGCATCTCTAATGTTTGGGTAGCTTGACATCCTCTGTCATATTGTGATGCAATGTGAAGTGTGCAGCCTCCCTATGAAGGCACCCACAAACCACCTCCCCCCGAAATACGGAATATTCTAGATCGAAAATCAAACAATACTTTAAAAAACAAGATATAAGAAAGCAAAACAATGTGGTAACCTAATGCAGTGTGTTTGCTTAGGTTCTGGGTCTGAAGAATTCAGAAGATCCAGGCTGCAGAGGATATTTCCCGTGGCAGTACACTTTCAGCGCTTGCCTGCTCTTGAGAAGTTCAGGTAAGAGTGTTGGGGTCTCTGTGTCAATCTGGCTGCTGTGCAGAGAACAGGCTGCAGTATGAGGGAGATCAGTTAGGAGGCCATCCTGTGAATTCTGGAGAGACTCGGATCAGGTGGCAGTGTAGAGGGCAGGAAGTGTGCCAGTTCCATGATAGTTTTACAGTCAGAGCCAAGGGCGTGTGCTAATAAACTGACTGTGAAGTGGGTACTTGAGAGAAGAACCAGGAACAAGATCAAAATTTCAGATGTAAGTGAAGTGAAATCACCACTAACAAAAGTAGAGAAACCTGCACACCTAGGAGACTCCATTGACGGTCTGGCATTCAGATTGGAGTGTGAGGGCTTTGCCAACATTCCTAGACATCCAAATGAATATGTTGCTTGAGTGACTGCATGGTGGAGTTTTAGAGTTCAAAAGTCTGGACTGGACATTAACTTGGCATGCTGTCGAGTGCATGAAGAGAGAAGAAGAGAACCAAGGGTTAGGTCCTTGGGGATATAGGCTGGTCTGGCTACATCAAGATGTTGATTATTCAGACCTTAATGGAGTCCAGAAGTAATCACCAGCCTGACAAACTTGATCCCCATGCCTACTGATGTTGCTTTTTGCCTGGTCTCCCATTTCCTCTTTGCATGACAATGCCATGACCTTACACATGCTGTATGTTCTCTCTCACATGTAGAGCCTGGCTTCTAATTGAGAAACAAACTAGTTGGGAATAAGTGTGGGTAAAGGTCAAAAAGCTAGGAGACCTTGCCGATGGGGTAAAGAGAAGTCTGGGAGGAGAGAAAGAGAGCACATAAGACATGAAGACTGGAGGGGACATACAGGCCGAGAGGGTGTGGCAGCCACAGGCAAGGAGCCAGGTTGTACAGGAGAGAATCAGGTGAGAACCAACCCAAACTGAGAGCGCATGAAATTGCCACAAGGAAACAGAGAGATCTGTAAGTTAATTCAAAACGGACTACTTTATTAAAGCGAAAAAGTCAGCAAAACAAAAAAAAGCAATGACCGGGTCTCTTAGGTCGGCACAGAGGGCATTTAAAAACCTAGTTCTTGGCTTCTTATTCTGTCTTAGCCTGCGGTCCTCTCCTACTAATCACATACCCTGAGCTTCATTTATGCTGAACTCGACAAGTCCCCTGCTGACTGGGTCGGTAGGGCACAGGTACACATCCCATAGAGGATCGATTTCAGCAAAGCAAGTCTTTAACCTAGAAAATAACAACGACAACAACAACAACAAAAGCCAAAGGAGTTACTGGAATCTACTAGTCTACGGAGGCCAAAGAGGGGGGTTTAAAATAAGGAGGTCTTTAATAAAGGTTTTGAAGCCTAGGGCAGTTTACTTGTAATTCTGCAGAAGATTAGGAAGAGATGACCTCAGAAAAAGTTCATTCAAAGCCCTGACTCCACTTCCTGTGCATCCTCGCATCAGGCTGGCACTCAGAACAGATGGGTGCCTTTATTACTAAGATGTAAAAGCTGCATTTAGGTGGCCCCTCCCAGAAGAGGCCATGAGTCAGGTGATGATGCATTCACCGGTCATAGGAAACATGCAGCATTGAAAACTTAACACACATACACACACCCCAAACCCACAAAAACTATCCACAGCTTCCTGTCACAGGAGATGTGACTCACGTCTCCGTAGGGGTACACATATCTTATTATAGTGGCAGGAGAAAACGTGTCTCAATCAGATGTCTCTCCCCCAATACCATCTGCACAGAGCAGTTCTTTGGTGAAAATCCTTTGAAACTTACAAAGTAATTTCTGTCTTTGTGGTTGGGCCATCTTGCTATGGTTTGTTCTCACCACAATGACTCTTAATTTGAGGAACAAAATGATGGCAATAAATCCTTTAACTATATTCAGCTGAATTCAGAGTCAAGTTGGGGATGAATGGAAAGAGAAGGCCTTTGGCTGACCTAGCCTCTGGACCTCCCAGAAACTGCTCCCACACTCCAGGGATGCCACAGCAACCTCACAGGGAAAGGATCCCAACCTGGCATCTCTGTTCCAAGTGGATGCTTTTTTCCTATAAATGAACTTTTTTCCCTCTTGGCTGTAGATAAGGGGCTTAGAAATAAGGGAAGGAGGGGGGAAGGAAGAGAGAATCACAAAATATTTAATATTGATTTGAATCTACAGCAAAGAAATTTGAAATAAATTCACCCACAAAGTTGAAAAGCATAGTTGTTGATTCCTGCTTTAGATGAGTGGTGGTGGGCAGCCCTGGTGAGCTCATTTACATATTCACTAAATTATTTGGTGACAATAATTAGAGAGGGAAATGGAGATATAATTCAGATGAAGGAGAGAGGTAGACAAAATAACAGCAAGGATATCTGGAAAGGTCGTAAGGAATGACCAGTGAGTTCAACAGTGAATACAATACATTTGCTATCTGTCTAAACATTTCTGTAATATATATAACTCTATATACAAATTTAATACACACACACACATTTTTTTTTCATCTGGGCTACTAATGCTCTGAGAGAGCCAAAGACCACCTAGCAAAACCACCCACATTAGGCATGAGAAGGCCTCTTTTGAGTTGGTAGAGTTATCTGAGACACTCCCCAAATTCTATAGGTTATTGTTATTTTCCTTGGATGCCCTCCAGATGTGAGTGGTAAATCTCTCCTCTTGGTGTCTTGCTGTGGAGGCCCCTGAACTGGAACTGAATCAAATGCCCCTTCCTAAGGCCTAGCCCTCATGGTACCAGAAGGCACCATGCAATCTTTCAAAGGAGGGAAAGAACCAGCAATTTTATCCAACTACAGTGCCTATGGATCACAGTAGTGACCCACATGGTCCAATAACTCTAGGGGTGCAGTAGTAGAATCCATACTTTGGAGGTGACCAACAGCTCTCTAGTTGGACTTAAGACTCCCTCAGCAAGAGAGACTCATGCCTGTGCTGGAGCGCTGGCCAGTTGCCCAGGACTAGTGAAGTCATGGATCTTGGAGGAGAAACTACAACCACCACTTTACCAAACTAGATTAATCTCTAACACTCAAATTCATCCTTATACCTGCAGAAAAGGGCAGTCCTTATCCCCCATCAACAAAGCTTCTCTTTGCAACAGATAGAGATTATTACAGAACGAACACAACCAATCAAAGCACAGGGTTGTAGAGCCCTGTCACAATGTATATATCTATAAAAACAAAACCAAACAAAAACCAAAGCAAAAACCTTCTACACCTAAGGCTCAGGGACCATTGCAGAAGAGGGGACGGAAAGACTGTAAGAGCCCGAGGTTCAGGGAGTTTGTTATGAGATCATATCCTCTCATAAAGTCAGAAGCTACACATATAAATTCCCACCAACATGACTGCCTAAATATGAGATGAATAAAGACAACAGATGTTAAGTGGTGATGGGGAATGGGACAGAGGGCCTCAAGCCTCAAGAACTCCAGGTACATAAAAAATGCTGACAGTAGGAGGAATAGTCTTCTCCAGGGAAGAGCATACCAACTGATATCCAATAGCTAATGATCAGCCCTGAAAACATACATACAAGTAGCATTATACAGACTGAGCAGGTCATATTTAGAAGTATAGAGCCATAGTATATAGATTTATGAATGCATACATATATCATGATATTAACATACACATATATAACACACACATATATATACACACATACACCATAAACACACATATTTATACACACATATATACATATACATATATAAAACACACATACATATATATACACACATATATATATAACACATATACACATACATAAACATACATATACATACACACACATATATAAACACATACAAACATACACATACACATACACACATATATAAAATGCACACATATATATGCACACACATATATACATACATATATAACACACACATATATACACACATACATACCACACACATATTTATACACACACATATATATACAAACACAAACACACATATATATACACATACATATATATAAAACACACACACATATATATACCCACATATATAACACATACATATACATACACACATACACATATATATACACACATATATCACACATAAATATATGTGCATGCACACACACACACATAATTGATAGGGAAGGACTTTTTGTTGCTCTGTAACTTTTTCACCCTTTCGATTGCTCTTCCTATCTCATGACATGCTGAGAATAATAAATTGGAAATACAGAGTGAACTGGGTTCTGCTGTGGTGTTTTATTTGTTCTTTTGTTTATGGGATGTCTTTGTTTTGAGACAGGGCATCACTCTGTGACCCAGGCTGGAACTCATTATGTAGCCTAGGCTGGCCTCACAACTCCCATTTGATCTTTCTGCCTCAGCCTCCTGGGTGTTAGGATGACAGTGTGAACCATGATACCTAGCAAACCAGAGTTCTCCAGCTGGTGGTGATCTCTAGGCTTCTTGGTATATGGCTGTGATGGTTTACACATGCTTTGGCCTAGGGAGTGGCACTGTTAGAAGGTGTGGCCCTGTTGGAGTAGGTGCAACCTCGTTGGGGTAGGTGTGTCAGTGTGGGTGTGGCCTTTAAGACCCTCCTCCTAGCTGCCCAGAAGCCAGTATTCTGCTAGCAGCCTTCAGATGAAGATGTAGAACTCTCAGCTCCTCCTCCTCCATGCCTGCCTGGATGCTGCCATGTTCCCACCTTGATGATAATGGACTGAACCTCTGAGCCTGTAAGCCAGCCCCAATTAAATGTTGTCCTTTATAAGAGTTGCCTTGGTCATGGTGTCTGTTCACAGCAGTAAAACCCTAAGACAATGACCAATAAAACTCTTAATTGAAATAAAAATTTTGAGATTCCAACAAATCAGTGGATACAGACAGTAACTTAAAGGCACTTTAGGATAGTCCATTGGCAAAGGGTACTGAGATAGGAGCATTCCCATAGGCGGAGCTCACACACTGAAAGCTTTGAGATCCTGACCAACTACAGCCTTCGTCTGCTGCTTATGTGTCTTTTCTACAATAAAGACTTGGATAGACCAATCTCTGAGGCTTCTACTAAGGAACATAGTCTTTTCTTAAGTGGGCCTCCCCAGTCTCCCCTGCGCATAATCTCCAAACCTTTCCAATCTCTTGACTACCAGTCCATCAGTGGTCTTGATGTCTTCTCAGAAGGTCTTTATTAGACATTACAGATCCACACGACGGTGTAAATTATCTAGATAATGTATTAGTCAGGTTCCATTGGTCTTAAAAGACAGAAACAACTCAAACTAATCCAAGCCACAAAGCTAATTTCTTGGGCTCGGTAACTAGAAAGTCCTGAGATTAATTTGCCTTCACATGGAGATGACTGGGGCCCTCCTACAGTGTTTTCAGCTCTCTTCAGCGGTGCATGCCTCCCATGCTTTAGTCCCTCGGCTCTCACGGAGGAATCATATTCCTTGTAGAGAGTGTATATGTTTTGCCCAACAAACATAGACACTCTTTCTTGAGAGAAGAGTCACATCTTGTAAGATAAGTGACAGGAAAAGTGAGGTTCTATCTTCTTCCATAAGAAGGGTCTTTTCAAATTACACAAACTATAACTTTTCCATAGCTACTACTATTAGAGGAAGACCGTGATTCAAAATTAAACAGTCTTGTCAGTTACTTTATAGAGATGCCGGTAGCCATAAAACGTCAATCGATGTCCTTCATGGTAAACACGGAAGCCTGTTCATTATGAAGCACTTCTGAGATGGGCCTTGACAGTTCTGGTTAACACTTCTGAAAGTTACTACAGTACTTTCCACTTGATCAAGCTTTCCCCTTGTGCCTCAGAGCTTGTCAAAGCTAATGACCCTAAGGACTCCACGGTTCCTAAGCAGAAGCTGTCCAGCTGTGACTCCATCAGAATCACCTGGAAGGATGATTAAACACCAGCGGGGGAGCAGCATCTCACCCCAAGCCCAGGAGGGCTTCTGATGCAGAAATGGCTGGAGCTTGACCATGCTATCAGATGCTAAGCTCACTGCCCTGGAGCATGCTGGAACTTCTTACAGTCATCTCATTACAATCACTGCACAAGGGGAATCGTCTAAATACAAAACATTTTATTCACTGTTGCAAAAAGAAAATTACTCATGCCGTTTATTCTAAACAAAGGAAAATCGAAAGTTTTGTTCTAGCACTGGGATTTTGGCAGAACCTTTCAAATTGGACCTATCAAAACATATACCTTCAAATCCTTGAGTATGGATGTATTCGCATGCATGTGCATATGTATGTGCATGAGAGAGAGAGAGAGAGAGAGAGAGAGAGAGAGAGAGAGAGAGAGAACCTAAGATAATAGTCCTTAAGCACAGTCCCCCCACACTTTTATTTGATACAAAGTCTCTCAGTGACCTAGAACTGTCTGATTAAAGCAAGCCCCAGAGGTAGAGTCACCCCCAGGGCTAGAATCATAAGTGTGTACCCCCAAATGTTAGTGTAGATGGACTCTAATCTTGCTGTTGATACATGTATATTTTGAGTTCAAATTTCAACTTTCTATACGCTGTGTGATTTAAAAACCCCAGGTGTGGTGGATAGTAAACTCAGGTTCTCTGGGTTCTTTATGCTGTGTTTGCTCGCACAGCATTATGTCTGTCTGATAGGCTTGATTCTGGATGTTTACCTCTTTATCTTCAATGGCTGGGCCCAGTGCAACTTTGATAGCTGCTCCTCCTCCATCCCACCCAGTACCTACAATTTCACTTATATTCCAACAACTGTAGGCTTTGTTGTTGTTGTTGTTGTTGTTGTTTAGGTGTTTTTGTTTCTGTTGTTGTTGTTATTGTTATTGTTTTGGTTGTTTTGGTTTGGTTACTATTTTCAAAGACCAGTGTAGCTGTATTTCTCTAAGTAGTAATGTTTATATAGTTTAGGGGTATTCTTGAATTTGCAGTTGAATCCCTGCCTTCTGGGGACTGACTCCCCAGGGGCCCTGTAGTGCTGGTTCCATCAATTCTGTGTGTGTCTGACTGAGTTTACTAGCATCAACTTCTGGTGACCCGCTATCTAGGATGTACTATGCAATTTAAAGTTTTTTAAAAAAAATCATCTCACCATGCTGTCTAGGCTAGTCTTAAATTGAGAATTCCTCTGACTCTACCTCCCAAGTGCTGGAATTACGTATTTGTACCACCATCCCAGGCAAACTATGCATTATTATTATTTTTTTTTTTTTTGAGCTGAGAACCAAACCCAGGGCCTCACGCTTGCTAGGCAAGCGCTCTACCACCGAGCTAAATCCCCAACCCCCAAACTATGCATTTTTATAAGTTGGTTTTCATAGTGAGACCAGGACCTACCTTTTCAAATACTTCATTGACTAACCTGTTTTAATGTTCCTTTTTTTTCTTTTTTCTTTGGTTAAAATCGCAGTGATATGCTGGAGCGTAGCTCATTGGGGTGGACCATGAGTACAATGTGACCCAGATACTGGGTTTAATCCACAGGACTACAAAGACAACTATCAAAGAACGGTGTTTAGCTATTTCTTTCACTATGACGATGAGGCACCTGAGAGGTATACCTTAGGGAGGAAGGCTTTAGTTTACTCCTGGTTCAGAGGTTACAGTTCATGATGGCAGGGATGCCTGGTGGCTGGGGCAGCTCCACACATAGCAAGCGACAGAACATGAGGTGGGAGATCCTCCCATCCTGGGGAGCAAAAAGCAAAGAGTGTGGACAAGAATCAGAAATGATGTTACCTACAAGGTGTCGACAGCTCACTTCAGCTTAGACCATAGCTCGAAGACCCCTTAACTCCCCACCAGGTGAGTACCTCATATTTAGACACATGAGCTCATGGGAGACATTTTATATCCAATCCACATCTCTGCATATTTCAGGAGAAAAAATCAGTAGGAGGTCGCTATCAAAACCATGGCTAGCCACGTCCAGAATGCTTGCTTGTTTTCTACTCACAAGGAACAGGCCAAAGCCTTTAATCAGTTCTTTGAGTGACTGTGCCCCCACTTAAACCTAACCAGGGTGGGGCTTTGAGCATCTAAGGAGTGGGGGTTCCGAAAAGGCGGAGGGGACTGGAGTACATCCGGTCTTGTGATCACATGAATATTCAGGTCTGTGCTCTCCACTCGGTTTGAAGTTGAGTCACTTCAGGAAATCCAAAGGGGTCTCATTACACATGGTGAGTGTGCTTCCTGCCGGAGGGACCTGCTTGGCATCTTCTGGTCGTGTGTGAATCACCACTCTGTCTGGCTGCTATACAAGTACATATTGTTTTATTGAACAAGAGGGTAGAAAGTCACATAAAACATCGCATACTACAAATGGCCAGGGAATAATTTGACTTGCCTTGGTGCAACTTAATTTACACATCGGTCTCCTAGAAAAAAAAAAAAAAAAAGGAAAACATCTGTTCCATAAATACAGCTTAGTCTGGGCACATGAGCCATGAATGGCTTTGATTATTATTTGTTTTAGTTGAATTCCCCTTGCTTTATTTTTTGAATTGTAATATTTTAAAAATAGAATAAAGCACTTTCAGGCAATAAGAAAAAAGGAGAAACAGTATAAAAATAGGGGGGAAAAGAGCTTTATTAGGGAAAAATCTATGAAAGAAAGAACACAGAACCAAGATTTGCCTCCAATTTTGAAAAACCTATTCATTTATTCCCAACCTTACTAAATATATTTGTTTCTCCATCACGGGGTAGTTTTTCCTTTCAAGCATCTGATTTGTAGCCATATTTAAGTCTTGACATACTGTCTCAAGAAAGAAAAGAGAATGAATTTGTTTTCCAAGCTTAGATCACACCCAGGGGGATATTATTTAAACAGACAGGGGGGTTTTACACGAGCATCAGAAGCAGAGGTGAAGCTTCAAGCATTTTTATCAGAGGAGGAGAAGCTAGAATGGTTTCTAGATGTTCCAAGAGCAACACGCATTTGTCTTAAAATGTCAGGCTGAGTGATGTTGATGGTCTTCTGAGGGAGACCTGGGTTGTCTGAGAACGTTGCAAGTATGATGCCTCTGGATAGCCATGTCTGAAGACCTTACAGAGTCCCAATCTGTTCCGATGCAGAATCAGAACTAAATGAGAAGAACAGGTGGCCCCTAAAATGTGCTCTGGGTTGCCTCTTGTCTCCCTGTTCCTGGAAAACCTCTAGAAAACCTCTTCACAGAGCCAGCTTCCACAAGGTTGAGTTGTAGGCACAGGTTTTAGCTTTTTCTACCCCTCATATGCATTAAGCGTTGTTTTTAGCACAGTGGCGCACTGTTTATGTATGTCAATATTGCAACTACTGGCCCCTTTTAGAAAGTAATGATGGGCTGCTGGGGCTGAGCTGTGGTCAGTTTAGTGCTGTTTTCTAACAGACCCTTAGACCATTGACTTCTCTTCTTCCTCTTCTTCTTCCTCTTCTTCTTCCTCTTCTTCCTCCTCTTCTTCCTCTTCTTCTTCCTCTTCTTCCTCTTCTTCTTCCTCTTCTTCTTTCTTCTTCTTCTTCTTCTTCTTCTTCTTCTTCTTCTTCTTCTTCTTCTTCTTCTTCTTCTTCTTCTTCTTCTTCTTCTTCTTCTTCTTCTTCTTCTTCTTCTTCTCTTTCTCCTTCTCCTTCTCCTTCTCCTTCTCCTTCTCCTTCTCCTTCTCCTTCTCCTTCTCCTTCTCTTCTCTTCTCCTCCTCTCCTTCTTTCTCCTTCTCCTTCTCCTTCTCTTCTCCTTCTCCTTCTTCTTTTCTCCTCCTCCTCCTCCTCCTCCTCCTCCTCCTCCTCCTCCTCCTCCTCCTCCTCCTTCTTCCCTAAGCTGTGCAGAAGAGCACTGCACTCATTAGTTAAGTACTGATCCTTAAAACTCAGGACTGTAGGGCACCACATCCTGCTCTCTTCCTGTCCCACAATGCCTCTTAGTGAGAGGTTGAAAATGTCCCCCTAAGAGGGTGAAAACTTCCTTTGCTTCCAGACTGTGTTCCTTTTGTCTGTGCCTCAGGTTTTACCTGGAAGCCCTGACCTGGAACTCTCACAAGGCAAGGGGCCCCAAGATGTCTGCACGCCTGAATACAGAAAGAAAAACAGGTCACCATCTTGAATTGTTACCCCATCCCACAGGTGTTTTCTTGGGCTTGAATTTTTCAGTTTGCGATCTAGGTGCGATGACCTGGACTCATAGTAAATATATTTGGGGCTTTGGGAGTTTGGAATTTTAGTTAGGCTGAATCTTGTTACTGCACTTGCATTAGAATGGCTGTCATAAAAAGGACAAAATATAACAGATACCGTGAGGGAGTAGAAAAAGGTAAGGGGTGTACACTGTTGGTGGGGATGCAAACAGTTTAGTCTGTTACATAATCACAGCACTCGGGAAACAGAGGCAGGTGGACCTCTTGAGTATACAGAGGCAGCCTGGTCTACAGAGCAAGTTCCAGGACAGCCAGAGCTACACAGAGAAACCCTGTCTTGAGAGAGGGAGGGGGAAGGGAAGGGGGAAGGGTAGGGGAAGGGAGAGAGAAAAGAATGTGGATCTTCCTTTAAAAAACCAAGGATAGAATAGAATTATCATGTACGCCGGTGTTCCCACTATTGGGTACATGTCTAAAGAAAATGAAATTAATGCATATAAAGAGACATCTGCATTCCTGCGTTCACTAAAGCATTATTCATAATAAGTGAGAATTATGGAAATACCCTATGTGTCCACCAATAGAGGGATGGATAGAGGAACTCTTTATGTATGCACAAAGGAACATTGTTCAGCTCCAAAAAGAAAAGGAAATCCTGTCATGTGTGAGGACAGGGGTGAACAGAGAAAACATTATGTGGTCTGAAGTGAGCCAGGCATAGGAAGGCAAGGAGCATACCATCTACCTTACGTGGGGACTGGAGAGATGACTCAGTGGTTAAGAACACTGGCTCTTCCTCAAGAAGAGCTGAGTTCAATTCCCAGCATCCCCATGGCAGCACACAACTGTCTGAAGCTCCAGTTTCCAGAGGATCCAACACTTGCACAGACACACATGTAGGCAAAACACCAATGCATATAAAATAAAAATAAATAAATTAGTTTTTAAAAATCAATTTCATAGACTCAGAAATCAGAATGGAGCTTGTCAGGGGCTCAAGTGGATTAGGGGAGAGGCCAGTCAAAGGATGTAAGATCTTTGACAGAGATCTGATAGATACCATAGTGACTGTTTTCAGAAACAAATTGTATAATTGAGAACTGCTTTAAAAAAACGATTTGGACTATTCACACCATAAAAATAAAGTATGTGAGGTAATATATATGACAATTTGCTCCATTTAGCACACTACAATATTACATTCAACATATCGGGTTGTGTACCATAATGATTTTGTAATGAATAACTTTGTCAAATATATAACAAAGAAAGATGCGCTTTTTAAAAAAAATTTTTTTTGTTATGTGTATGGATGTTTGGCCTGCACATAGGTCTGTGCACCACATGTGTGTCTGGTGCCTGCAGAAGCCAGAAGAGGGTATCGATACCCTGAGACTGGAGTTATAGACCATGGTGAGCTGCATGGTGCATGCTGGAATCAAACTCAGGTCTTCTGGAAGAGTAGCCGCTGTTAACTGAGCCAAAGGCCCCAGGAAAGATTCTTATAGCACGTGGACTTGAACTGGAGGCCAGAGATTCTGCATCCTGTCTCGTATGACTTAACCAGCCTGACAGGGAACTTTTAGGTTTCCCTCCTCCCTCCTGTATCTCTGATATGTGAATAGGTCCTCTGCTCTCTTATACCTGGACCATCACAGTTTTCCCTTATCTGATACCCACCACCACTAACCTCACCCTCTTCTGTCTATTGTCTGCATTAAAGATAGAGTTATGCATGGTCCTTCATCAAAACCCTTCAGTGAGCCCCCACTGCCTGGAGGGCACAGTCTGAACTTTAAGACAATAATTTATGGCCCTTCTGGTTGACTTTGGAATACAAGTCAGGGGCTGATATTCTCAGTCATCTTCCAGATTTTTTTCCTCTCTCCATTCTACACCAACATTACCATGAAGTTTTAAGTGGACATAATGGTAGCCATATCAGAGTCTTTTAAAAGTCCCCAACAGTAGAGCCATCCATGTATCTAGCTCTAGTCAATGAACACTAAACAGAAGGGTCTTACAGAAGCTTCAGCCACTCCCCTACATGACAGCTAGCTCATGCCTTTGTTTCTTTCTTGCCCATGCTCAGGCATGAATGTGGCGAGGGAATGTAAGCTGCCATGTTGGATGAGGAGGAGATCTTGGATGAGAGCCATGGTGTGGTGAGAGAAGAATGATTCTGAGAGCTTGGAGCTTCATGTCCCCAACCTGCCACAAGAACCAAGATCATGTGCATCTGTGACAAAGAGCTTCATAAAGATGTGACTCTGACTCTCTTTCCTTCCTGCTCTGGGCTACATGCATGTGGAACTGTGGATTATGTGTTGGCTGGATAATAGGATTTCATGAGTCTGTATTTACCTCCTGTTGTCCTGTTGTTGCTTTGATTTTCAGGTGGACTCTGTTTGTTCAAAGCCTTCTTGGCATCGCCCACCTTAAGATTATTCAGAGGTAGGCACAGACCTCCATTTTACCATTATTCTGTGTGCTGCCTCTGCCCAGCCATGCATTCATCACAACAACTATTGCTAGATAGTTCAGCATATTTAAGCCTAAATATCTTACAAACTCTTGTTTCCAGCCAACCTCTTCACCCACTGACTGCCCATGATTTCTTTATCATTTTTTAAAACGTTGTAGATAATAAACTCCAACAGATCACCACTAGGTTTGTTTTGTCTTTGTGTTTCCAGTGCCTGGTACAAAATTGGCCCTTCGGAGTAGCTGCTATGTGAATGAATGAAAATTAGAGTCACTGGGTTCTCATTTTCTCTTCTTCTTTTTTTTTTTTTTTTTTTTTTAAAGATTTTTTATTTATTATATATAAGTACACTGTAGCTGCCTTCAGACACACCAGAATAGGGCATCAGATCTTATGACAGATGGTTGTGAGCCACCATGTGGTTGCTGGGTTTTGAACTCAGGACCTCAGGAAGAGAAGTCGGTGCTCTTAACCACTGAGCCATCTCTCCAGCCCATCATTTTCTCTTCTTTAACACATCAGTAATGATGATCTCTACCCTATAGATGTTCTTAAAAATCATGTGAAAAGAGAAATCCAAGTAACGCGTGCTTCTTGAACTTCAATTTCCTTGCCAATTATCTTATGCAAGTATAACATCTACAAAATTCAAGAGTAACTGGTCTACTTTGTAGCTACAGAAAACAGAAAGTGAAGAATAATTAGAAAAAAAGGCATGCTTCTGATTTTAGGCATGTAGACTCTAACAATACACCAGAGGCTTCTTATGGCCAATTTAGTTTCGAGTGGTAGATAGTTTCGTATATTTGTCTTGTCTCCAGGTAACCTCTTCACTCACTGACTGGGTCAACTCCATATAAGTGAGTTGTGCTTGAGGTAAAAATACAAACAGTGAATATCAAGACAAATGTCTTTGTTAAAACCATCTGTAGGGGCCCATCACATAGGGCATGTTCCCTTCTCTAAGGACAACAAGAGAGGCTCTAAGCTGGGTCTTGGTAGAGGCAATGTGGCCTCAGGACATCTGGGAAAAACAGACTCCATAGAAGAAAGACATGCTCAGAGAATCTCTTCAGACTCTTCCCTTTAAGGATTCTCTTGGGATTCTGTTTCCTTCTTCGAACCATTCTAAGCCCAGTGCCACCATCAAGTCATCTGCAGAGCCATGTATACTTCAGCTCTGCTGGGCTCCTCCATTTTGCTACTGTCTTAAGACTTCCCAGCCCCAGGGTCTCATGTCCTGGAATCTGCAAGGTATCTTTTATAGCCATCGATTTGTTTCTGCCTCAATCATGAGACCCAGTGTTGGTTTTGCCTATATTTTTCAGCCCGAGAGTGGTAGTAATGAGGGGTGTGTGCTGGGGGATAGGTTGAATGTCACCTCTTGGACTATGAATTGGTGACATCATTTTTTAAAGCCAAAAGTATCTGTAAGATCTCCTTTTAAATCTATAGCAGCTTTAACTACCTCCACTCTTCCATTTAAACTGACTTCGGGGGGGGGGGAATGTTGGGTTCAAAGCAAAGTCTGGGCTCTTCTGCTCTGCATATTTGCAAATGTACAAAGCTGGGTCTGTTATGTCCTGTCTGAAAGGCTATCTATTTGTACAGCTTTATGCATCTCTTCACAGGACACCCATGAAGTCACAGCTCATATTTCTGCTTTAAATATTCGATCTTTCGGCTTTAAACACCCATAAGGGTTATTTGTCAAAATGGATCTTAAACTTCGCCAGTTCTGCAGCAGATCTTTAAAGTAATGCTCTAGGGGTGGGGAGGAAAGGGTGGGGGAGACGGGAAAAGTCGGCCATTCGGCAAGCATTTATTGAGTGCCAAGTATGTGCAGAGCATATGGTATCTAGTAATAGGTGCTGTAAGGGGGATAAAATAGAAATGGAATACGTGTTCTTGCTCTCAAGATGAAGGAGAAGAGAAACATAAACACTGTCGGCTCAGGGCTGCATCCGGCATTTCAACCTTGTTTTCCAAAGGCGTTTGTGTGAAAATCAGGAACAAACAACAGGGCCATATAAGAACATTTTAGCAGGAGTGTGTTTGTGTGCATGTGTATGTGTGTATGTATGTGTGCACACATGTGCATGAGTGTGTGTGTGCACATGTGTACATGAGTGTGTGTGTGCACATCTACATATGAAACTGTATATATGTGTGTCCGTGTATATGTGTCTGTGGGTGTATATCTCTATGTATGTGCTTTTGTATGTGTGTGTACAAGAATAAGCATGTGCATGTATACAGTATGTGCATGTATATGCTCATGCATGTACATATGTGTGTGTGCACTCATTCATGTGCATTTGGCTGTGGGGAACAAACAGAGTAGGGCATTTGTGATTATAGAAATAATACTGATGATGTAAAAAGGAGTTATATGGGGTCCTTGGTGTGTTTTCTTTCATCCTTTAACCCAAGGCATCTATGTCATGTTCTGAGGTTCCCAGCAGCAGCCCCTGTGTCTCTCTTTGCCACACCAGGGACATTACCATTCTGACTCTCAGATTCAGATTCTTGACTTTGCCAAATTTACATTTCTTTTGGTCTTGGGTGAGGACAAACTTACTCACTGTTGATGTTTACCATAGACCACTTTGTTACCATGGTGGTAAGACACTTGGAAGATACATGTCTGCCACGTGTGGGTCCTAGAGGACTGCTGCAGAGACCTGTTTGTCTTATACAGATGTGGCCATCCTGAACTGGCTCACAAGAGCCCCCACCTCCACTCTGATTCATGCTGGGGTTGCAGAACAGCACTGGAGTTCTCCTCAAGTTCCATGGAGTCATGCTTATAGCAGTGACCTCACAGAGGCCATACCTTGAATCCCATTTCCAATATCCACGAGCTGATTGACAAAACTTCATATGAACAATCGATCCCCACATTCATCATATGCTATTCAAAAGTTCTCTCACAACACTATTGTGATAGCTACCGAAGTAATACACAGAAATCAATGGACACAATGTTCGATGCCCAGATGACAGCATTTAATAAAACTTTTAACTTAGGCGAGCTGAGGCAACAGCAGGGTTGGTAAGGTCCTTGCTGCACAAGCATGAAGACACATATCTGATCACCAGAACCCACAGGAAGAGTCAGTGATGGGCAAACGACTCGATTGATAAATCGTTGGCTACCCACAAGGACTGGAGTTTTGATCCCCAGGATTCCTATCAAAGTCAGGCAGATGCGTAGGGAGGCAGGGTCTCTGGAGTAAGTAGAGTAGCCAGGATTGGTGATCTCGGGGTTCATTGAGAGACCCTGCTTCAACAAAGTAAAGGGAAAGCTATTGAAGAAGATATCCAGTGTTAACTTGAGGCCTTCACACTCACACACACATTCACACACAGATGCACACACACACATACACACACACATACACTCACTCACACACAGAAACACAGAGACACAGATACACCCATTCACTCACACAAACACAGATACACACACACACAAATACAGACATATATAAACACACACACACTCAGAAATACAGACACAACAGACACACCCACTCATGCATACAAACAGATATACCCACACTCACACAAAAACAAACATATACACACTCACACAGAAACAAAGACATGCCCACTCACTCACTCTGATACACACAAACTCACACAAATACATATACACACAGATCACAGATAGACCTTTTCACTCATACAAACAGATACACACACACACACAAACACAAACATATACACACTCACACAGAAACACAGAGATACCCACTTACACAAACACAGATACACACTCACACAAACACAGATACACAGACACAGACACACACACACACAAACACAGATACACACTCACACAAACACAGATACACACTCACACAAACACAGATACACAGACACAGACACACACACACAAACACAGACACACACACAAACACAGATACACACTGACAAACACAGACACACAGACACAGACACACACACAAACACAGATACACACTCACGCAAACACAGATACACACTGACAAACACAGACACACAGACACACACACAAACACAGATACACACTGACAAACACAGACACACACACACACACACACACACACACACACACACACACACACACACTATTTTTAAAAGCCAAATACTATGGTATGTACTGGGAGGCTCAAGGCTCAGAAAAGACCCTGTCTTAGGAACATAGACTGAAGCATTATGGAAGAAGGCACCAGATGTTGATTGACCTCTGACCTCTACAGGGCCCCACACATACAGCAAATTTAAATAATGCATTGATAGAGTTT